>NC_084822.1:45034512-45186350 GCF_958449725.1 Rosa rugosa | reverse complement strand
GTAATGGAGTCTTTTATTATGCTGATAGCACACCCACAAAAGCAAATAATGTTCTTCCAGTCTACAAGAAGGTGACTGATTCGAAATTTGAGCTTTATATTTTTCAAGAAGAATAATCGCAAATTGGGTTGTCTACAAGTAGGTATCAAAGTCGTTCCCCCCAATATTCATTCTCATCTCACCCCCACAACTTTATTCTCTGCAATTTCCCTCTTGTTTTTCCTTTTGAATTATGCAATAATATTCTCTGCTCTTAAAACACGGCCTAGTTCTTTTCAAAAAAAAAAAACACGGCCTAGTCTATTTTGACCATTGCTCACATTCGTAGTTTTTAAGAGTTCCATGGTGTCCGTACGAGGATATATATGACCCTTTTGTTGGGTAATAAAAAACCTAAAAGCTGCTCTCCAAGATAATATTTCTGTAAATGAAAGAAGAAAGCCCTTTTCTTTCTAATCTGAAAAGTATGGACAAGAATAGACATGGCCGGAGATAGAAAATTGAATTTATTTGGACTTATCAGAGCAAAAATATATGCCTTTTTTTTTTTTTTCTCTTCCTGTTTAATTTTTTTCCGTTGTGCGTATGATCCGTGTGCTGGGTCCATAGACAAGAATTTCGTTTGCTGGAGGTGCTTGTTGAAGGAAAGGAACAATATCAATAGGAGCTACAGAATCCCAGAAAACTAGAATAATATAGTGTAATGCATCATGCATGAAAATGACAGTGGTATCCGAGATAACAACAAGTTCTGCAATTTGTTTCCATTTTGGTCTGCAGTGTTTCCTTATTGGGTCAGAATACAGATCGGTCATGCATGCAAGGAAATAAAGAGAAACATGGATTCTCTCTGCAACCTTGAAAAGGAGAAAGAAAAAGAAGAAGAAGCTTTACTAAGCGAAAGAGAGTAGTCCAAAGCCACTTTCCCATGTTGTTCACTTTGAAACCCCATCTGCACTGCACACTTGCCCCAAATGCTCTGTTTGTGCGCAGCGGCGTGAAGCCACACATTAGGGTTTCCCCACGTACTATAAACAAGATGCCAGAAGACTCGCTTTAAACAACCACTTCGACACACATTTTTACTAAAATATATCCGCTTTAAGCAAAATGTAATTATATAACTACGTGAATCCGAATGTGAAACCCACAATGAACACGAATTCAATGCATATTATTTGAAAGTCTGACAATGTGCTAATTAGTAGAAACTCGATCCTAATAGAGGAAGGGGCGTCTGTAGATCTGTCCAGATTTTTCCTAAAATCCAAACCAAAGTGTGAATCCGGCTAGCTATTGTAGGTGGGAGAGTCCCAAGCTACAACGAGTTTAACACACTTCTTTTCGAAATTCCAATTAACATGCGGTGTGGAAGTAGTGTGTAAGTTTTCATCTTGATCATATATATCATCTTAGCTTTGTATTTTAGTGGGGGTGGTGCATCTGTCTTATCATTTGAGCTTGTTTATCATGCTCCACAGTATTGCATATGAGCAATCAATTGGAAAGGATTAGTGTATTGCTTGAAAAGAAAGCAAAGCATATTAGTTAATATAATAATATACAACTCATAAGAGATTGCATTTCGATCACAAAAAACTCGTCAATTATTAGTGATTCAATCTCTCTGATCGAGTTGCTTTCTAATTATTTGAAGAAATATCTTTGTTTATTTGCATCCAGCCGTCTCTGACTTCCAATTAATCAATCATATCCAGAAGAAAAAAAAAACCATTGTTTAATCAATTATCTTAAATCATGTAGTCTCATCAATCTTTATCAATTATCACTACCAGATTCTGATTCCTTAAAGCAACATTTTCTTGAGAATAGATGTGGGAGTACGGAGCAGACTAATAAGTTGTACGTACGACCAATTAAAATCTCTTAATCATCATTATTAAATCTGTTAAATGACAAAAATAGCAAATACTTATAGGGCATCACTACCCCCATAGCCGTCATTTCTCAGGTTCGATTCCATCCATATTTGTCTTCATCATCATTACATAATAACCCCACTTTTCTTCATGGATCCAATTCCTCTAGAAAAGCAAAAGCAAAAGAATTTAAGCTAAGCTATAATCATTGACAATGGTTACTAAATTCCCATGACATTGATCGACAATAGAGCCCAATACTTCAATATGTATCCACCAGGAAAAAAGATTAACCAAATGTACTACTGCTACAAAAATTATTGCGACTCCAAGCTAGCGAAGCTAATTCATTTGGCCGCTCGTTCATAGAACTCATGTGCATGTTGTTAAAGAAACGTTATATATAACTGGCTTATATAAAATATATTAGGTCGAGTTTCTAGTAAGTTGCAGCCGCAAGAGCTGCAGTTTCCATTGCGGCCGGAACCCTGATGGCAGTGAGATTTGTGGGAACTTCGGCCTTGACATTGTAAAGAAATTGGCGAACAATCACTGCGCTTGGCCCCGAAACCAGCCTGTCCCAGGCCTCATCAGCCTCCTTGCCACGCTTCCGGAACACCTCAGTGGCATCAAGTGGATGCAGACTCCACCCTTTATTCCTAAGTCTTCGAATCTTCTCCAATTGCCTACATGCCAACTTGCATGTATTGTCTTTTACTTCATTTATCGCTTGTTCAAGTAACCAGGCTCTAGTTTCCTCATCCAAAGACGGACCATACCGGAAAAAGTCATCAAACTCCGGCACACCGATAGCCCTTCTGATCCCTTTTGTATAATCCGCTTTCGGATCAAAGAACTCTCTCACCTCCTCCACCATTCCATTCTCCACCATCTGATCGACCCGGTCGGAAACAAAAGATTGCAAAACGGGTAAGGATACATCCACCCAGAGAAAGCAGCAGTCATATCTTGACCGGAACATCTTATCGTAGCCGTCGATCAACGCCTCTATGTACGAGTTCGAGCCTCCAACGATGATTGGAAGCCGGTCGCGGTTTAAGATCGACTCGACGGCGAGGCAGGTGACGCCACAGAAGTCGTCGGCAGAGAAATCCGCATTGGGGTCTAAAACTCCAAGCAAATGGTGGGGGACGCCGCGTTGTTCTTGAGGTGATATTTTGTTGGTGGCGATGTCAAGGCCCTCGTAGAGTTGCATTTTGTCGGAGTTGATGATTTCCGCCGGGAAGCGGGTGGCCAGGTCGATGGAGAGCTTTGACTTGCCCGTCCCGGTGGCGCCCATTACGATCACCACCTTATCCTTCTGGCGGTGGACATTCAACACATCGAGGAGGTTGTGGCTGTGCCCGCCGCCAATGGACAGTGGAACGTTTGGTAACGTCTGAGTTTGTTTGCACATTGTCATCATGTTCATGGTCATGATCTGCAACAAAGATACCAAACAAAGTAAGAAAAGAAACATGTACAAAAATTAAAGACAAATGGCATGGAAAGAAAAAGAAGGTGATCTAAAATGTATTGTACCTCGTTGGTTTGTGAGACGCGGCAGGCTGAAGGAGTTGGTTTGGGTTATAAACAGTAGTTAGGAGAAGGAAGCACGGCACACTTGTATATTTCCCTTTTATTGAAATGATTTCAACTAGAAATGAAGTCGATCTGTAGTGAGGCTAAACAAAATTGTTGTCAAAAAAGTTGAAGCAAGCTAGTTCAATTCCCACCTTGATAGTTTCGTGTGGCGAAGGTGATTGAGGGGTTGGGGACTTGGGGTTTATATACAGGTGAAGTGGCAATTGGGTGCTGATCAACTTTGGACTACGTAGTATTTAGTCAACTTTGAGTGGATTAGAAAAAAAAAAAAAATAGTGGTCTTGCAATAATATTCTCTTTTCTTTTTAAAAAGTTACCTTTAAAAAAAAATTGCAAACGTTTAATTAATTATTTTTTTATATTAGAAAACAACAAAGAGGAAAATGGCATGCATCTACGCAAGTCCGGTGAAAATAAGAAGTTTGAGCCGAGGTGCACAAGAGCGATGGTTTAGAGAAAACCCAATATGTTCAAAAAAGAGAAAACTCTAGTTGACACCGTGTATTTACAAATCACAATATATCTCTACTACTATAAAGGAAAGCCTAACTTTGGTGTCATAGGCTTCACCAAAATTTGAAACACCTAAAATATCATTTATCGCATCATTATTTTATTTTATTTTTAAATGTTGAAAATGTCAAATATATTTTTATTTTTAATTGTTAGATAAACATGGAATGAAAATAAACAAAATTAAATGAACAATCACAGTATCGATCACACGTTCCTCTCTTCAACTGTCCGTGTAAACACACAGGTTAAAGGCTAGTTGGTTATAATTCTTAATCCATATCTTCTATCTTTTCACTCCTTTAACTTGGGAGAAAAAAATAATAATAAGAATGATCACAGTACACGTGTATATATCAATATATCATATATATTAAAATTTAAATAAAGTTTGATACTAGTTTTATTAGGAATAAGGTTAATATATACGTGAGGGTGCTGAAAGCTACTTATCAATTAACAAGAGAAAATTAAGTAAGATACTATGTAATTTTCATGCACAATATAATTTATAGTATTATTTATTTTTATTTTTTTGAATCCAAGGAGGTCAGATATATTAATGTTCAGCAAGCAGTACCAGAAACGACACACCCATAGGGGCCGACAGAAAGAGCCATCCTGTAGGACATACAAATGACCTATACTAACATAAAACCTACGCACTCCCGGGTACACCCACCTTTTAAGGACTAATAAGCACCTTTATTCTTACAAAATCTAGGAGCTCAGAAGCAAGGAAATATAAAAGTTAACAACCGAGCTAACTAGATTCTGCGACTTATGAAAATTTAAACATTACTAGTTGAGGATGAAGCTCCAACATCCCCACAAATGCCACCATCAGTCAGCAGCTGCTCCATATATTCAGAGGTACTGCTTATCTCTTTTTCCTCCAGCACTTGACCAGGGCGATCACTGTCCCTAAGCTTCCACTTCTTAGACTTCCTACCTTGAAACTCATTCTCCAGAACCTTTGCACACTTCGGTTTGTTCTTACTTCCCTTTGGTCTACCCAATTTCTTCTTCCTTGGCGAGACAATCAGTTGACCATTTTTGTGTTGCAGGACAAGCTGCATCCCATCGTCAACTTGGATTAAAGGTTCAGTCTAAGACACACCCCAAACGATCGAGTCCCTCCACAGCTTTACGCTTAGTTCCTGAAGCAGGATAGCTCTGATGGGAAACAGCCATCACCTCTGTACCCTTACCCTTATCCATCCCCATGGACTCGATCAACTCCATCGGGGATTTCTTCCCCACTTTACCCAGAGGAGTATGGCCAGCCTTCTTTGTCCAAGTTGCCAAGAACTCAGCTAGGTTAAAATCCCCGAACAGCGAAGGAAAAGGCTGAAAGTTACTAGCCAGCAAGGTATGATGTGGTGGATCAGTTCCCACTAACACCGGCCCCTCTACCACCGATTTCGACGCAATCACCATCGCCCTCTGAACCCTCATCTCTTCTCCCTCAGTCCGAGGCCCACGTTCCCCTACAGTCAATGACAGTCCAGCCATAGTCGTGGCTTGGATCTGAGCCATGATCTCATCTCTCTCCTTAGTCAACCAGGCCGGCATCACATCCTGTATCACCATGCATAAAGAGGCCACAACTCCGACAGAAGCCTCTGACCTTTTCAAAGTTAAACGATAGTTCAGACGCCACCGTCGGTGAAAACTCGAAAAGCATCCAAACCCTAAGTCGCCGTCGAACATCAAAAACCAATCGGATCCTTTGCTCTGCTTCCTTCCGATATAGGGAATTCTGGTCGAAACGGATCACACGCCCCAGGGCTGATCCCACCAAGTTCAGCGCAGCCTTATTTCGAAGACCCACCGGAAGGCCCTTAACTGCAACCCATGCTTCCACCAGATGCAGTGGAACCTCGTGCACCAGACCGATACCGTCATAACCTCCTAGCACCACCATCGTATTTCTATAAAACCAAGGTCCTCCATGTAGGATCATTTTTCTTTCAGTCTCACGTTCAAATTGAAACACAAAACGCTCTCCCACTTCATGGATCGTCAATCCAGATTTGATACGCCATATCGTAGCTATAGTCCCTATGAAACCCGGAAACTTGCTCTTCGGGCCAAGCAGGAGACCCACCAGATACCACCGGTCAGCCTGCAAAGCCGCAAGCCCAGCCGAACCCAAAGAAACTCGCGCCGTGTCCGCCAGAGAAAGATCACTCTCCACCGGGTGAGCCATGCCGCCGAAGACTCTTGGAGTTTTGCTCGTGAAAAAACGAGTAACCCTAGCAGACGGCTAGGTCAAAAAAAAAATTCATATTAGAGAGATAGTATAATCTGATAATTTTAGTACTAGTATTATTAGTCATTCTCCACACATGCTCTGCACGTGCAAGTATTTTTTATTTTATTTTTTTCATAAATAAAAAAGAAAACTGTCATTACATAGAGAAGATAGTGAGAGTAAAAAGTGGGTTGTGGGTTTTTTTTTGTTTTTTTTTTATAATAAAAGTATATTTTATAAATGTCATAATTGTCATTGTGATTGAATTAATTCTCAAAGTTTTTTAATTTTCTAAGGTCATTTCTGTCAAATTTTTTTATTTTGGCTAACAAACCCTCTTCTCTTAATAATAGTATAGATTCATAGTAATTAATTAACATAGTCATTATCGATGGTTTCATTTTCGTTGAGTATGGTAGTACTGTAAAGTGTAAGGTCTGTACCACCACTTAATTGTAAACGAAAAAGCTGAAAAAATTGTTCTTCCATAATGTTAAAATTGCCGCACCATTATGATTCTTAAAATGACAACTGATTGTTACCGGTAATTGGACTCTAACTGTAAAATGCTGCATTTTTTTATAAACAAGATCTTATTCCTCCCCCATGCAATTGGATTAATAAAACCAATGTTTGAATCAGAATGATTCTGACAAAATTAAACAATATATATATACTCATGAATTTAATTAATTAGGTTATTTTAGGAAAGGAAGAGCTTTCATTTGAAACTATAAACAAAATAAAAATGAAATTCCAGCTTTGAGAGGGTCATTTTAGTGATGGTCAAATCACGACTATCAATGGTCACTTTTCTCATTCGGATATTGCACTAGAATAACAACCTTTATTCTGTATAAAAATTTCTTAGGACTCCACTGAATTTACATTTGTCGATAGTCTATATATTATCATGAAATACTATATGTAAAAGCTTATATTACAATATTAATACACGTTACGAACCTATCTGTAAGAGTACTGTAACTGAGTTCAGTGACTTGATGATCACTACCTTTGCAACATAAGCATGATCAAGATATGAGGTTATAACTATCATGTAGAATGGATAGACTTTATATGTCCACTATAGATATAAGAGATCGAAACTAATTGACATATTTTAATTTTAACAAACTTTCTCGGTTTTTTTTTTATAATTTATTATTTGCTTTTGAATAGACAGTGTAATCTTTTGTTTCATCTGTCTCCGTTTTCAGTATCATCTAATTTATTTCTATTTTTAGTGTAGCCTAATTTTTTACGTAAATTTCTTTCTTTGAATTATAGCAATCAATCATAAAACATATAATACGGGGCTATGAACACATGAGATGTCATATTAATTTTCACATCCAAGGTACCAATTCAGATCACGCGGGGACTTTAGGGATAGATGGATCAATGAAATGAATGTGGAACAAAACTAAAGAAAAGCATTCATAAAAAACTCAAAGCCATATTTTAATGGCCACGGATCACTCCTTTCTACTTTAGGCTTTGCATCAACATCCCATCAACTTAATTGAATCATCACCATGTCAATTATGTGAGAAAATTTCAAACTACATGGAGAAATTGATCTACGTAACTTCAAATTATTTGATAAGTTACAAGTGGCTCCTACCACCATAAACATGATTGCATTAGTCAAATTCCAAAAACAGAAAGAAGAAAAGAAAGTAAGGTAATCATGAGTTGATCATCATAGCTAGGTAAGGCACCATTTTTATAGTACGTACTAAATCTCCATTATGGTCGAATACAAGCATGGGCAAATTTAGGAGATGATCACTATACGTTGTGCTCAAAATGTTGGTAGAAATGTCTGAAACACAGACTTTATTTATTTATTTATTTCTTTCTTTTTGTGAGTCTATACAAAAAGAAAAGAATAAAGGACTTAAAAAGAAATTATTGGGAGGAGTCGAGTTGAGACTATTTCGATAATGCTTCTCTTTCGTGGAGAAAAATTTTGTAATTGTGTTTAGGTAATTTAAAAAAATAATTAACCATCTAACGAGTTATGATTCTAAAAATATTGTTGTATCAAATCAACAAGCTTCAAAAACTAGTTTTATGTAAAAATTTCAACAATTGCGCTTATAAAAGTTAAACTTAAGTTGTAGTCATGGTATCGCTGGTATGTATAACAACCAAATTTGACAGGCAACTCCAAATGTTTTTCAAAATACCCTTGTCAAATCAAGTCTTGCATCACTGATGTAAGGTACCCTTTATGCAAAACGGAGCCTCATATCCTCAATTATCAGGGTAATGCCTTTGTTTCATAGTCCAAGTCCTATCATATCTGTATCATATGTTATTAGTGCTCAAACGTCAAAAAAAACCTCAATATGTACATGACCGGCTATTTTATTGTACGGGACACACTATTTGCATCATCATATTATTTTCTTTTGCGGATGGAAATGAAGGAAGCAAAGCATTTGAATTTTGCAACTTGGTCATTAGGATTTAGGACCACATGATCCAGGACCTCAAAGTTAGAAAAGTGTGGCATGAAGGAAATGCAGATTTGTTTGGTCATGCATAAAACCTTTATTTGCAGGACCATGTTGCGATGGTAGCCATCGCTGTGTTATTTGACTTATATATATACCTTTCCGCCATTCATGCAATATAGTACCAGATACTCCTCTCAAGTCATGAAAATTGGAAGTCTTTTTATGTACCAAATAAAATTCTCAATTTTATTTTTATTTTTATTTTTATCTTTATCTTTTTGTGAATAATTTTCAATGTACCATAATGACATAGGCTCAATGATTGGCTTGAGCATTGATGGGGTTGAAAATAATTATAATAAACTTGGGCCCAAGGGATAGGGTTACTGCTCTGACCTCTTGGTTTGGTCACACCAATAATGTAGGCCAGTGAACTCAGAGAAAATTCCGAAAAAAAAAAAACCTCAGTATGGCCTGTGTACTTAAAAGAGTTGGTTCAGACTTCAGAGGGTCCGAGGAAGTTTGTTTTTCGGGTTCCAGTCCCAAGAAGTTTGTTGGTTTATGGGAACATGCAAAGAAGAGAGAAGAGAGAAGAGAGAAGAGAGAAGTGGTAAACTCTCTTATTTTTAAGATTAATATTTTTATTTTTATTTTTATTTTTATTTTTTAAGTTTAGGCCTCCTCACTTAATAAAACTTCAATTTATTTTTACAAATAATCAATATGATATTTGCACCTCCCTAATTTTCTCATATATTTCTCATTCAATAAGAGCATTTTTAGCAGACTCTCTATTGTGGCTCATTAGCTATTTTTTTTTTGAATCATGCCCACGGGGCGAAAATAGTATATTCATCACAAGCCAGAATAGGCCATTACATACCCTTCCGCTGTCATTTAAGGACATAGACAGACAAGAAGGTAGTGGTAGTACCCACAGTGGTACATAGAATAGACCTACTCATTATACATTTCAAATCGTAGAGATAGCAGAGATCCTCCATTAGTACTACGCCGGAGGCGCTAGTGATTTAGGTTTCTAATACAAGGAAATTATTGAATTTAGAAAAAACTAAAAACATATAGAGTTGGGCCAAGAGCCTAAACCCTAGCCCGAATTGACACTGGACTAGAGTAGGACCCCAGCCCAAAACTTAAAGCCCAAATAGAGGACAGCCACCAACAAAAGGTCCACCAAGGCCCATCAGACTGGTCCGGTCCAAGTCCACCAGCTCCAGCTCCCTGTCGCACGAACTAGCTCCGGCAAGCCTCTCTCCGTCCGCCGCATTCCGCCGCAACCTGCCCCCCACGATCTGCATCTCACGATCGCAACCGTCAGCGACTCAAAACCGCACCACACGGGCCATACTGCCACAGTCACACCACCCAACCCCGATCCAACCAGCCATGCCCTCACACCCCACACTGTCGCCGCCACGATCCACACAGCCGCTATCCGCTCCGCCACGATCACACCACTGCGACCCAAATCCCATTGGCCACGCTACCTCGAAACACGCCAAGACGAAGAGAAACCAAAAACCCCGATCCAGGACCACTGCCATCCGGGTTCGATCGCCGGATCGATTAGCACGACCACCACCGTCTGTCCTCCCAGCCAGAACAATCCGACAAGCCCAAGCAAACCTCGTTCGATGGCCCCCCCCCATGAGCAATAGCAATCCAATACCCGTCCGGCAGCCGACCTCACGACGACGGCGAGGCCCAAAGGCCCGCCCGTGCGCCCAAGCGCCGCCGGACGAGGACGATTTTGCAGAGCGGAGGCCGACCTTTGCTCCTTAGCTATTTTGGAGAGCATGTTTAACTTTTTATCTATTTTAGCAGCTGCACCAGACTCCTAAGTGACTCTCTATTATAACTTTTAGCTATCTCGCTCCTAAATATAGAGAGCGGGATGAGGCTCTCTATAATTTAAAACATTCATTTTAAGTTATTTTATGTAATTTATAAATACATTTAAACTATTTAATATTCATTTAAAAAATAATATAAATTCAAAACTAGCTAAAATAGAGAGTATTGATGCAGACGTAATTCTAAAGTGGCTAACTAAAATGACTTTTTAGCTACTTTAGTTAAAATTTGACTAAAAAATGGCTAGTATTGCTAAAGATACTCTAAAATCAATAGATAATGCTAAATTTATGTATTGATGAATGTGTGTATATCAACTGCAATTACTCAATTACTAAATAGATTATAGGTTATAGAGCTCATAAACACTGACATGACTGCTAAAACATGTCTGATAATTGTTTGGGTAAATTTACAACCTCTGAAGGTCTATATATAGCTACTTACTGTCGATCATAAATTATAGTTCTTCGGTATATTTTTAATTACCTTACTTTTATTTTCAAAATATACTCAACTGTAATTATCTATGAATTATAGTATGCCTTTGAAAAATCCTCAAGTTGATGAGCAGCAGATGCTGCAATGGGAGACGAAATTCGAACTCTTACTCGGTACATGATCGAATAAGTAAACACATGTATGCAAAGAAAACCACAGCAGGATGTGGGGGTCGAAATTTTTGATAACTAGTTTAGGAAGAGATTCCGTGAAAAGAAATCTCCTCGAGGAGGGGATCTCAAGTGAGGAGAAATATTCATAAATGATCTTAGTGAGGAGGGATCTCCTCAAGGGTGATTCAAGTGAGGAGAAATCTCCTCAAAGAGTCAAAGGTGATTCAGGTAGGTTGAGCATGGTGTGAAAAACAAACAACACACCAAGAGGCCATGATCATGCCATAGTAAGTTCACTAAGTTGGGAGCATTCCTTAACTGAGAAGCAAACCATAAACAAAATTCCAAAACATTATGAAGTAGTACTTTTTGTAGAGGTCTCTTGTGTCTTTATGTAATTAAGTAATTTAACATGTGTTGGCAAAACCAACTATCACTAGAAAAAAAATGAGAGGTCCAAAAGACAATTTTGGAGGTATGAATATAAGCACTCTTTCATATTTATCCTTTATTGAAAAAAAAAATGTTTCATATATATCTCAGTCATTGATACCTTCATAAAATTTTAAGTTTTGACAAAATTCATTTTAAGCTCAAAATTTATCCTCTATATTGAATGCAATTCAACTGATATTTTTTTTTAAATTGCGGTGCTATGACTCATCTGTCACATATAGTTTATTTTCTTTTTAATTTTGTCTAATTAAATATATATTTTAACATTTCTATTATATCTTTTTGTAATAAATTGCGATAAATTGTCATCATAATTAACATAATTAAAGATGGTCAAACAAGATTTTATGGAATACCAAATTTAATTTATTTTCTATGAAAATATTTTCTAAAATATATTACTATTTTTAGTCAAAGTTAATTATTAGTGCATTAACTTTTATAAACTCCTTATATATTGGTTTAAGCATCTAACAATCCCAACGTTTTCTTGTTTTTCTTACCAAAACCGAATCTTTTTGGATTAAATATTTGTTACTCCCCGTACTTTGCCCCGTAAAACAGTTCAGTCCCTTGCCTTCTAAATTAAATAATTTAGCCATTATTCTCTTAAATTCTCACACATGCAATAGGTCCAAAGTGACTATTTTACCCTTCACTTTATTTTTATTTTTTTACTTTTTTTTTTCTCATTTTTCTCTCCAAAATTAAACAGACCTCTCTCTCTCTCTCTCTCTCTCTCCTTCCCTCCCTCCTCCCCCCAAGTTCGTCTCCGACCTCGAGTTTATCCACACCACAGACGGTGACCTATTTTTTGGTCAACGTAGATCATTAATCGGACCTAGCCACAACATTAGCTTCTACCTCTTCAATGACGTTGTCTTCGTCTTCGTTGCAGTCGTCGGCTCCTCCTCCTTATGCGACTTCACCCCACCGCCGAGAGGCACTAGCCCAGGCTCCGCTCTGGGAAAGCCTGTTGTGGAGAAGAAAAAAGGGTTTTTGATTGTTTCGAATACCAGCCATAAGGAGGAAGCGTCGACATCAGTGAGCGAAACCCTAGCCCAGCCAAATGCGGTGGCGACAAAGTCCAACGAGGCCACCATTGAAAAGCAGGCAAAGATTGAAATTCTAATTGAGCTTTGTGACGATCTGGAAAAAAAGCTTGAATCGATCAAAGACCTTTTTTCTTCTCCCTAGCAAGCTTCTCATACAAATGGATCTTCTGGAGGTTAGCAAGAGCAGAGAACAAGAATCGATCTTAGAGAGAGAGAGAGAGAGGCAGAAAAATAAATAAATAAATAAAAGAGAGAATTTTTTTAAATAAAAAAGAGACAATTAAAAAAAAAAAAAGAGGATTGAGGGGTAAAACAGTCATTTTAGACCTATTGTGTGAGAATTTGGACATATTGTGTGAGAATTAGATAGAATAAGGACTACCTGTTTAATTTTAAAATTTTGGACTGAACTGTTTTATGGGGCAAAATACAGGGAGTAACAAGTATTTAATCTTTTTTTTTTTTTTTGAAAAGTAGTTTCATTGAATCAGATAACGATTACATCGTTTCGAATGACATCTCTTATAATGTTGGGAGCTAGTACAAACCAAACTTGACTATCACTATCTCTGAGAGAGAGCATGAGAGGCCAAAGTATGAGCAACTACATTAGCTTCTCGTCTAACATGACTAACACTAAAGCCAGAATGGCCTTGCAACAATTGCTTGACTTCCTCAATCAACACATTCATAGTAGACAAATCTTGAGAAGGAGAATTAATAGCTTGAACCAAGAGTGAGCAATCACTTTTGAACATTACCTCTTCATGCTGCAGAGATCGGGCTAACAAAATGTCATCTCTAAGTGCCAGCAGCTCAACATGAAATGGTGATGTGAGTAAAGCATAAGGCCATCCTTTTTTCAACACATAGTTCTCATATCTTTATTTCTTTCTTTTTTGTCATACTTGTATTTTTTGTGAGCTTCTCCCTTAACTTATTTTTATGTCTTACTAATGTGACATATTCAATTCGCAGCTACATTTATTATACACTTGGTAAGAAACTTTTACTTACATTCAATATAGAATCGATTACGGTGTCAGTCAACCTTTGTTCTAGGATTTGATTAGACCCTTTTATTTTATATTTATATGCCTTAGTTTTAAGTAAGATTTCACACACTACCTAGTGGTGTTAGCTCAGTAGTTAGAGCACACACTACCTAGGATCCAGGTCCTGGGTTCGAGTCACTATAGGGGTAGGAGTGAAATCCTTTGATCCTCTTTATACAAAAAGAAAAAAAAGTAAGATTTCACAAGTTTCAAAAAAGTTCAAGTTTATGTACCTCTATATCTAAGCTTTTCTCCTTATCTCTCACTTTCTTCTTCACACTATTTATCTTTTATTTAGATATGGGTTCAATGTTAAAACTACATTTTGATTAGAGACAATGATAAAACTATCTTACTCTTTTTTCATTACCTTGTGCATAAATAAATTTGCACTTTTGATACCTAGTACGAGGTAAATTCTGTTTAGTCTTTGTATTTTGCCTCTTTCATAGTTTCAGTCCCTGACATTCTAATTTAATCTAAAAACTCTCTGACCTCACAATTTTCCTCCAATAGGTCCACTCCGTTAAGATTCTGTCAAATTATGTCATTAACTTGCTGTTGTGGCAATACATGCCATGCCATCTTAGCAATTTACATGCCATGCAACTTGTAAATTATCCAATATGCCCCCATTTGCATTTTTCTTCATTCTTCATTAAAAATTCCCTCCAAACTGATTCAAATTTTCACTCCTAACCCCGAATACCACATCTGCCACATGTCATGCCATGATACATTAATTTTTTTTTTTTACTTGAGGACCTTGAGGTATATATATTGGCAACAGCAACAAAAATCACAATTCATCAATAAAATCCAAAATGCATACATTGAAAAGCATTCGATTTCATTCATAATAATCCATTAACTAAGAAGCATTCACTTTCACTCAAGATAAGACGAAGTGGTGTTAGCTCAGTGGTTAGAGCGTTCACTACCTAGGATCCAAGTCCTGGGTTCGAGTCACCATGGAGGTAGGAGTAAAATCATTTAATCCTCTTTTAAAAAAGAAGAAGGAAAAAAAAAAGGCATAGTATTTGCAGCAAGCTATGAAAAAGCTCTAATTTACCAAAAATAAAAATTAGAGCATTACATCCTTCATCAATTGTTCAACTATGACTGTAATTTAGCTCTAATCTTTTACTAGCAACTAAGTGACACAGCACACAGTTGCACAAAATGGGTTGTACATTAATCAATTGCTGCCTATGTTAATCCAAGAGGTATATTTCACTATAATTTTCCATCTCCTATACCTGACCTTTGAGATGACTGTGTTGAAGTTGCAACCTTCTTGCTTAATGTTGTAGAGGCTTGTGGAGTCCTTCAATTTGTTGAGGCCTTGAATTTGTAGGTCTAGTTGTAGCTTGTTGAGGCCTTGATGTTGTTGGGGCAGACTTGTTTGTTGCCAATTTTGTAGCCTTGGCAGCAACAAACTTTTTCTAGACACACACCGCCAATAAACAAAATCAAGTTTATGTCAAACAAAGTGCTAGCAAATTCACAAAATCCTTAAATAATATAGACTGTAATATTACCCCTTGATGCTCAGCTCTTTCTTTAGCTTTCTTACTCAACTGATTTGTAGTCATAGGGCATTTTTTTTCTTTCCCTTTCTTGGACTATAGCAAGCAGTAACAATATCAAATGACTTATAAATTAAGAGCTATTCAAATAATTTCAAAATAATAATCAACATGTTACAAAATAGGAATACCTAATTTTCAGAACCTTGCCCTTCTTCACTACTGACCTTCCTCTTCCTAGAAATAGCAGCAGTCTTCTTTTCTTTTGGTGGCAAATGCCTTTGACATGTTTTCACATTGTGCCATACTTTGCCACAATTTCCACACTTCAGAGATCTTTGCTGCCTTCCAAGCTTATCATCAACACTTTGAATCTTTTTGTTTTTGGCCTACCAGGTTGCCTTGAATTTTCTGGTGGTAAGATTGGTGGATCTTCATTTCTTTTCCATAAGTCCATGCTATTAACAAGTATTATGAGATTGTTGTAGATATACATATAAGTCTTCTTTAAATAGCAATTTGCCACATAATCATCTGGGTCATGCTTCCTCAAGTGTATGGCAGAAACTGCATGCTTGCATAGAATTCCAGTCAAGTCTCACCTCCTGCAACTACATGTCCTCAATATAGGTTCACAACATACTTACTTCCTTCAATATTTTCAACTTCAGCCTCATCACCACCATTGAAAGTTGCAGTACAGTCTGTTGCAACCTTCACCTTATTCTTCTCCAACACCTTCTTTGGCTTGTGGCAGATGTTTCTTTGGAAAGCTTCCATTTTCTCACTTCTCATATGAATCCTCTTCAAAAGCTTGAATCTTAACTCTTCAAACATGGTCACAGGTTGCTTCTTTCTAGCTTCCATAATCCAATTGTTGAAACTCTCTCACAAGTTGTTGTCCATAATGTCACAGCTCACAGTTGTGTTGAAGAAAGCTTCGCACCAATGTTTAGGAGGCCTCTTCTCATCTGCAAAACCAAAACAGTAATTAAATACAATATAATATAAACTGAAAAAAGAAAACTTACATTGAAGTACTTGTCATCCATTTGTAAGCATCCTCATCAAGGGCCTTCATGTCTTCAATGTCATTCTGAAAGTAAGGCAAAGTAGTAGACTTTGCACATTTCCACATTTGATCCTTCATCACTTTTCCAGGAAATAGTTTTGTGAAGTTAGTCCACATATGCCTTATACAAAATCTTATATGTGCACTTAAAACCATCTCTTCAAATGCAGGTTTGAGACCTTTTTGCTTGTCACTTATGAAAACCCGTTATGCTCCATCTTCCTTGATATCTAGGTTCTTGCACAATAGCTCCAGAAACCATATCCATCAGTCCTTGCTCTCCATTTTCACCATTGCATATGTCACACCTGAATTTGTGTTGTTGGCATTAGTTCTCACAACAATAAAAAGATAGCCTCCAAAACAGCTTTTCAAGTGTGCTCCATCCAATTCAATAATACTTCTACAACCAGCTTTGATTCCATTCTTTTATACTCCCAAGCATATGTACATTATTTTGAAGACTGGATTCTTGCTTGGGTTGCTGAAATCACACTTAATGTCTATGATAGTATCTGGATCCACCCTCTTGAGCCCACTTCCATTATCCTTCAACCTTGCAAACTAGTATCTTATAAAACCCTCAACTTCCAACAAAACAGTTCTTTTGCCTTATAAGCCATTTGTGTTGATACCATTGCTCTAATCTTGGCCGACATTGTCTTGACTAGTGAATCTGCAACACCATACAACAACATCAAATCATGATACCAACAGCTACACAATAGTAATAAGAATGAAATATAAGAACCTCGTTAGAAACTATGCCTAATTTCCATGCTTTAGTAAGGGCTATCTGATTCTTGAACTTTGCAGTTAAGTATTTCAGTTTCACCATATTGTTGTTGAACTTCCTTGTGCAGATGTATTTTGGATTATAACCCTTGATCATCAAAGTGCTCTCATGCTGCATTTTGAAAGCAAATAGCTTAACAGGGCAATCATTTTCCTTGCGAACAACCCTTAGCCTTACTTTGTCATTCTTAATGTAAACATATTCCCAGCCACCTTATATAGCCATTTCCCTGAAAGCATCCCTCAAGATCTGAACTATACCAAACTTCATCCCTAATTTGAAAACATGATTCTTCATGTCTGTTTTAGGGTTGAATTCAAGACCAACCTCTTCCTACTCCCCATCAGAATTAATGATGTAATCTGACTAATATTCTTCTGAATCTTCATCAACAAACATATCTTCATTATCCTCAGTACACATGGTGATAACATCTAGTTCAGTTTCCAACTTGGACAACTCATCATCTTCATCACCAACCTTATACTAATAGTTAATCCTTTGGACTTTCATAAGCTGAATTTAGCTTTTTCACCATATTATCTACCTCTACATAGGACATCCTATCTTTGTCTACATTTTCATAGTAATCTGTCTTCCCTGTTGTCCCTTATGCACCCTCCATGCCAAACTTTCATTGTGAAATAGTTTGGATTAGCTGCAAATGTCAGTGAAAAACATCAGTTAGATACCCTAACAGTTAACAAGAAACGAACATAAATATATAACTCCAACAAACATTCTTTTACAGCCAAAACAGAAAGCACATAGCCCTACAAGTGCATGCCCTCATAAAGGCTCCACAACTAACTGGTTTGCCTCCATAAAGAGGTACAAGCCAAAACAGAAAAGGGACAAACATAAGACATAGGGTTCCCTAAGACATATACAAACATCTTCATACATGAGAGGCCCAACCCATGTCCCGAATCTAGACCCAGCTCTAAGCCCAAACCCAAATCCAAATCAATTTTTTCGACATTAGAAATATTATTTCTTTCCAAAATCAGAAAATTAGAAAAATAGTGATATTAAAAAGAGGGTTGAGTTTTCAAGTTCTATAAATTGGAACAGCATTTTAAGAATTATGTTTTATCAATAGTGAGTTCATGACAAGGAAGAATTTGATTGAATAGGGATTGACATGGTTAGGCCTGTATGAACGACTGGACGTGCTATGGAGTCATCCTAAATCCTTACATTTTATTTTTATTTTTATTTTTAGTTGAGCAACTTTAAATCATTCATTATTTAAATATGTGTTTTGTTGAACATCACTCTCAAATTTAATGCATGAATGCACTTGATTACCATTTATTTGGACATACAAAACTATGAAGATACTAAAATCTAGCACTTTGCAAGGGTGGAGAGCGGTCGCCATTGCTGTGGTTTGCATCTGAAACTTTCCTCCATGAGAATGGAGGATTTGGGAGGCCGGCGACGCGAGGAGGTGCTGGGCGGATCAAGTTTTTGCGTATTTTGGCTTGCTTCTTCGCGACGAGGTCACTACTGTGAAGTTCAGCGCCATAAGATGCTCGGGTGGTAGGATTAACCATTCGAATTTGGTGGTGGAAATATGTGATATAGTTGCCACAGTTGTGGGATATATGTCTTTGTCCCTTGTGGCGGTCGTGTCCGGCATACCAGGATTTGCAGCAAGGAGGGCGATATGGAAAGCAGTGTTTGGCCTCGTGCTGCTGGATATAGATCACAGAACGATGAACATAGAGCCCACAATTTTTCTAAGCATGAGACGTCGTGTGACAGCGTGGTGAAGAAGGGTCCAAAGGCTAGGATCGGGATTTGGGATCCGGGTCAGGTCTGGATTTGCGCCTGGGGTTGGGTCTGGATCTGGGATCCGGGTTGGATTTAAATTTTGGCCTAGAGCTGGGTCTGGATTTGGGATATGGGTCGAGTCTTAGTTTGGGCCAAGTGTATAGATCTTGGTTGGGCTTTGATGGTTATTTTTATTTGGTTTCTAATTTCTTGGTTCGTAGGTTACTTTAGAAGAAGATTGATCTCTATTTGTTGTATTTTTTATGTGGAAAATACTGGGATGGTTATATCACCAGTTACATTGTTAGAAGATTGTCCTTTCATGGTCGGTCACACTATCGGTAACATAAGTAAGAGATTGTTCTATTTCTTACGTAAAATGTGTGAGGAATATATTTGATCGGTCATATCACTGGTTGATTTAATGAAAAATTATGCTATTATGGTCCGCAATATTATTAGTAATTTACAATTTTACATCCGGTACGTGTGTAATCAAATCCGTTACGGCATCCAATGATATTTTTGCTAGATTGATATCTTGTTTTTTTTTCCGATGAAGTGATATCTTGTTTTGTTTTCGTACTCTATCAGTAGTCTATCTACCATGTGCATTTTATATATTAATGGAGTTGTCACTCTTATTAAAAAAACATTGGTTTTTTTGTTTAATAAAAAGGGCTTTGTAAAAAAACGGCGGGTGAGTCGGGGTGACGGTGACTCTTCCTCAGCTACTAAATCTGGCAAACTTGAGAGCCCGCTCGTCGTTTAGGCCTGATGGGGCCCGCAGTTTCGACGGCGACGACGACCGTCATCTGAGATCTTGGCGTCGCAAACTCCTCTCCTCCCTCACCGCCGTCAAACTCAAGCTCACCTGGACCTCCGCCTTCAGATTCGCCCTCCTCCTCTTCCTCCTCGCCGCCATTGCCACCGCCTGCATTTCCCTCCCAATCGAAAAGGCACCTCTCTCTCTCTCTCTCTCTCTCTCAATCTTTGATTTTTGCTTCCATTTTTGGAATGTGGTTTGAGCTTAATTCAGGGGTTTAAACAAGATTCAATCTTATTAAAGCAACAACTGAAGTAGATGCAAAGTTTCTTTCTTTAATTTCTGAGCTAAATCCTTGTCTGGTTTCGGTTCCATGCAGAGTTTGAAGGATTTCTTGTTATGGATTAAGCAGGATCTTGGACCTTGGGGTCCACTTGTTTTGTGAGTATTTTTCATAAAGTTGCTTAATTTGGATCAGTTTCATATATCATTTGCATTATAAGAAACAATTGCAGTGGTGTTTATTCTATTAGTCTTAATTTGGATTGCTGTATATATGTAGCGTATTCAAGTAGTGCATTTTGTCGTAGCTCACCTTTGAATACTCGGCAACAATAGATGTGGATGTTTTTGGATCATCTAGCTAATTTGTACTTTTCCTTTTTTGGAAAATTGCAGGGCTGTCGCATACATTCCTCTCACCGTGCTGGCAGTTCCGGCTTCTGTACTTACTGTAAGCAACTTTTATCTTAGTTTATCTTCTGTCATGTTGTTTTATCCTTGTTTTCTTTGCATTGGAAATCTTGTGTCAAGGTTGCTTTCAACTTTTGATTATTGATCAAGCTCTGTGGGCAGTGTTTAAGTTTGACTTGTGATATCATGGTGTCTAATGGTGCCTAGTGTCAACGTATTGTTTTAGTGCAGGACTTATCTTAGTTTTATCTTTTTCTTAGTGCCCCTCTGTTGTTGAATAATGTGGCAACCTTTTTTGCCATTTTTTTTTTGTTTTGTTTTGCAGCTTGGTGGAGGTTATCTTTTTGGTTTGCCCGTGGGATTCATTGCAGACTCTATCGGTGCAACATTAGGTGCAACAGCGGCATTCATTCTTGGAAGAACAGTAAGTTTTTAATGCCATTGACTTTATGAGTTCTTGAATCGTGCGCATGTGTAGACGTGTATGCTCTATTCCATATAAGCCAAACAGAGGATTTGACAAATGCATACTGGCATTTACTGGTTTATTATGCTTATACTTGTCATAATTTGTCATCATTATGTAGATTGGAAGATCTTATGTTATTTCCAAACTAAAGCATTATCCAAAGTTTCAAGCTGTTGCTGTTGCCATTCAGAGATCTGGTTTCAAGGTAAAGTTGTAAACTTTTTGGACATTGAATATTGTTGTGATACCATGGACATAATTCTAGACACATTGCGGCCGTTCCTGTCAAATAAATCTATATTCTAGAAGTACAATCCAAACCCTAGCACCTAATAACAATCCAAAGGGAAACCAAATATGTTAGTTCATATGTCTGGGCACACTGTCTCCTGCACAAAGCAATGGGGATTAACCAAAAATGGCACCATTGGTACATTCATGACATGGTCTAAATGTTTTGTCTACGAGAGTGCCATTTTGTGTGTGATTCTATATAAAGTAACATACTAACATGATAGGAAATTTCCATTAATTTATCAAGAAGAAATCTACCACTTGGTCTAACTTTGTTGATATCTCAAGATAATGGTATCTTGCCCCAGAAAAAAATTGTAAATATATATCAACATTATATAGAGCGAGTGTGGTGCTAGTGGATTATAATTAATATTATCAAGAATGAATCTGACTGGATACTCTTGTTTATGTGGATTTCCCATCTTTTTCATGGAGCTCCTGAGCTTTTTTCCCCTTCTTTTGGTTTGTATAACAGATAGTTCTTCTGCTGCGGCTTGCTCCTTTGCTTCCATTTAACATGCTGAACTACCTACTCTCTGTGACTCCTGTTCACATAGGGGACTATATGCTGGCAACTTGGTTGGGAATGATGGTAGTCACTCATTTTAATTACTAAGTGCTATGTTTACTCGTAAAAATTATATTGCTGCAGGTACCTTAGGTGAAGGTTTGGAACTTTAAACAGACACAAGAATCAGTAAAACACTAAAACTTGGATATAAAAAGAAATTAATTAAACATGGAAGGTTACCTCAATATCTTCTCTTTTTCATTTTGGTAGGGAATATATTTGTTTCTGTGTGACTATGTCTTTGTATTTGTTCGGTGACAAAATGATCTAGTGATGAGATCTGCTCTGGATTTTATCGCAGCCGATCACATTTGCACTGGTATATGTTGGTACAACTCTTAAGGATCTTTCAGATGTTACACATGGATGGAATGAAGTTTCAACAACTCGTTGGGTAAGTACTATATATCTCTATATGACCTTTTATTCATTGTGTTATGTTAATTTTTTTTTTTTTTTTTTTTTCACTTAGGCAATAAAATTGTCACTCTCAGACCACCGTGTTTTTATCTTTTAAATTAATGCTAGTATCTGCTTCTGGTTGCAGGTGTTTATAGTACTTGGTTTTGGAATATCCGGTGAGTAGCTCGTTAAATTTACTCGTCACTTGTCTTGTTACTTGTTTTACCTGTTAGTGTTGAATTGAATTTGCTTATCAATTCTCATGATATTTCATTCCTTGAAAAGCAAGGTCTGCTTTATACGGAGACCTTCCTTTGCTTTTTAACTGAGTTTGTACTTATCTTTTTTGAGTATTCACAGACTTTCCATTTCCTTCTTTCTTGCACAGTGATTCTTCTGATTTGCATTAGTAAAGTTGCAAAGGCTTCTTTGGAAAAAGCACTGGCTGACAATGCTGAAATAGAAGGGATATTCTCGTCTTCAACGCTGCCCATTGTAGCAGGTTCATCCCCGGATCTTCCAAAAACTCTCATCATACAGATAGACTCATAGACCCACTGAAAGAGAAACACAAGTTTTTGCAGAGTCAATGTATATTTTTCTCATTCATTATTATTTGGTGTAGATTTTAGTTTTTTTTTTTTTTTTTTTTCCCCATAGGAATGAACTATATAAAGGAGTAAAAGAGAAGAAAATTTCTCCCACAGCATTCGTGTACAGCAGCCGCACCCACTTTGTTTGCCATTCCAATTGTACCGAACAGTTCTTAGCAATTAATTGAATGCGTAAATGATCATTTTCAAGTTCAATTATGTGCTTTCCAATTCAGCCTATGCGTAAATGATCATCTTCAAGTTCAATTATGTGCTTTCCAATTCAGCCTATCATGATCTTGAAATTCTATAGTGGACCCAACACCTTGCTTTGCTAGTGTCCAGTTGGTTCCCAAGTAGCAAGAACAAGATTCCCAAGGATTCAAATAGGTCAATTTTAGGCTTTAGCACCCAATTACTTTGATCATCTTGCTTGGCAAGCCCCGATTCTTGTTTAACAAAATCTCATGAAAGTTCGCTTTACCTTAAGGTCTCGTTTGGTTTGCAGAATTGATGACTCTTGTTCCTTTCCTGTGTTTAGGATATGCAAAAGGAAAGGAATCATTTCCTGAAAGGAGGGAAAATCAGGGGGAAAGTAATTCATTCCAAACCCCAAATGAATCACTTTACCCTATTCTTTCCTTGCATTTATTACTCACAATATATTATTTTATTACATTATTTACAAACTTTTTAACAACTTTCCTGATAACTTTCCTTACGTTACCAAACATCAGAATGGAAAGCATTTCCCTTTCCATGGGAAAGACAAAGGAATTACTTTCCTTTCCGTGAACCAAACGAGGCCTAAGTGTTATTTAACAGCAATAATGAGTACTATTTTACAGAAATAATCAACCTGCTGAATGACTTGGTGCCAAATTCATCTGCTTCCATTATCGCCATACGAAAAAAAAAAAAATTTGGTTCAAGGGCATCCAAGGGCTTCCAGCACACATATAGGATGGTAACGAGTTGCTTGCAGTAATAATCGAAGTGTTGGACTGTCAAAGACTAAATACTCTGAATAACAACCCATGTAAATGATTTCCCTAAAGCTCAGAAGATGAGATTGTTCAAGTAACTATCTGAAGGAGACCATAAATATAGGTAATATATAACAAAACCCAGACTTGATATATGCATATGAGTCCACCAGGCATCTATGTGGCTCAGAATAATTTCTTGGTTAAACCCAGAGGCACCATCGAAAGACCCTTGTCCTTTAACAGCTGGTCTGCTGCTGCTGGATTTGTCTCCAGCAATTTTCCTATCATCTCTTCAAGAGGTTCACTCAGCATTTGCTGGTGTAAGAAGTAGTGACCATATCCCTACCAAACATAAAAGATCATATATTGATGAAACATATCAATGTGAATTCTTTGCCTCACTTATAATTCAGCTAGCATAGACAATTAATTATACCTCGCGGAAAATCATCGGTTCAGTAATTGTTTCACCTCCCAATCTGCTTTTACTTAGATCCTGCAAAAATTAAGAAAGGTTCAGAGAAGCAAACTTCAGTTTGTAGCTAGCAGAAGGTGCATACATGAAATCATGGTCAATGACAGACCTACCTTTATTTGAAGCTGCAAAAACTTGATATGGTCAATGACATCATCCAGTACAAATTCTTGACCACCCTACAAAATCAAATGCAACCAGTCAAGTATCCGCAGAAAATAATTGAGCCTTATATAGCACTGAAACTCCAAATCATATTGTAAAAATGGCATTATAATCTGAGGCAGCATATTTCATCTATATGATGAGTTTGAATCTTGTACTTCCATTTCTGGAGGAGACACAATGATATCTCTAGATTCTGTACTTTATTAATCAGTGATTCTGTATATAGCTCACACTTGATCTTATCACTAGGCTTGATTAATATGTCAGTGAAAGTATTGCATATCAAACTCTATTTACGTTTATATGCAGAGTCAGCTGCCCATGTCAGTAACCTAGTTACTAATTCAAAATATTCAGATTGATGGCATCAGAAGGACATAATAAAAGAAAACAAACCATTGACAAGTCATTAAAAAACCCTCTTCAATGAGCAACTGCATGCATGATCTGGCATAGGCAAAATATTACCTCTACAGATTGTGGAAGCAGTTCTTCCAGTGCAGTTACCCTTTCAGCAATTCGGATCCTACGAGCCTGCTATTTGAAAGGAAATGTGTAACAAATCACATTTACACTAACTGGCACACAGATCATAACTTAAGACAAACAAAACTAGTAAAGATAATGCCTGCTATTTGAAAGGAAAAATGACATGGATTATATATGATAATCAGTTCAACTATCCGGTGAAAGTATTTGGCTTACACGATCAGTTACAAGAGCTTTCTGTTTTGTAGCACTTTGACATGGCCGGGAAGGAAAACCAGGTGCAGCCAGTGTTAACTTTTGATCAACTTGAGAAACATTGTCAAAACTAGACCCAGTGAAATTATCTGTCCATGAAGTATGATGCTGTAGCTAGTACATTGCAGAGAAGCAAAAAAAGCCAAGTCAATCTCAGCTGAATGTGAAATTAAACAAAGTTGTTAAAATAACTGAAAATGAACATGAATCTGATGTTTTGAACAAGTTCTCCATTAAGTGACATCAGAAATGTCACCTACTTCCATGGTTTCTTTTCAACGACCACAACAGGAGGAATTTGACACTAATATATATAGTCACATTAAAACTTTTGTATGTTGAATAGATACTAAATATAGAGATATTCGGACAGAGAAGTTTGATCTAAATGCAGATATTCATCAAAGAACAAGAAAGAACTTCAAATTACCGAAATATACATTTTTTAGCTCCCAATTTATCATCTTAACATGACCAGACGGCAAGTAAAGTAATACATAAATGCAAACAGTTACCTTCCAAGGATCCATGTCCGTAGAGAAATCAATTGATTTAGAACCAGAAGCTTTTCCAAGACTGCTGCAGTATAACAAATCTCTATGGAATTCAGAGACTCCACCAGCAGCATGTATGCCACTACCAGATAAAGAAATCCTCTCTAGCATGTCTTCATAAGGAGATTTTGGCAGAAATGATGAACTTTCTGCTAGATAGTCAACACAACTTTGAGCCGGCATTGGGGATTGAACCATCCAAGGTAATGCAAGCGCATCAGTTTGGTTCACACTAGTTCCAGCTTCCATGATCATCTTTTGGTTCAGATCATGTTGTGGCGCACCAGAGACATGATTCGCAACACTCCCACCAAAATTTAAAGACATCAATTGCAAGGGGTCATTATGGCTACTCTCTCCTTCCATATCAACCAGAGGAGAAACAGATTTCACCTTAACTAAACACAAACAAAGAGAAGGCATAACGACCATTAGACCATCCAAATGATACTGTCACGACTTGACAGTCAAATCCAAGAAAAACACAAAGCTCTCCGTTCCATCCATAAGCTAAACAGTAACAGAGTTTTCATTTCTGGAGCTAGCTAGACTAGTGCTCAACTGCTCACAAGTCATATGTCAAAACCAATATAAGCTAAAGTTTTTGGTTTGCTACTAACATTAGAACAAGGACATAGTGCATGAATCATTATACATAGTTCTATGTATCAATTTTGTTAAATTATTTTAGGAAGATTCAAAAGTGGGGATGCTCCCTGAGCCTTTCAATGCTAACCCACAATATCTTGCAACTTTCCCATAAATTTCACAACAGGAACATAACTTAGAAAAACTAAGGAAAGCTGCAACCTCACAACCATTTATAAAATTCATTTTAATCCCCACTTTTTTTCATTAGGAAAACAAAAATGTTGAAAAGAAAAAAAAAACCCAAATGGGTAGCACAGCAAAAGAGGAACAGATGACGAGCCTAATGACAGTCAATACATGCATAGTTTGTGTTCAAATCCAAAGGAAATCAAATATAATGAAGAAACACATGTTGATATTTACTCCAAACAAGTGCAAAACAGGAAAAGATGGTACATTTATGACAGAATGAAGTAGTAGAACAAGAACATAGATATATGGTGACAACTATAAGCTGTGAGATGGGTTTTTCTTAGTGAAAGATTACCTTTTTTGGAACAAGGCTTCAGCTTCGGAGTGAAGAGGGCGAGCTTGAAGTTAGGGTTTTACGGCAGAGAGGAAGAGGAAATGGCGATGAGGAAGAGAAATTATTGGGTTGCTTCCCAGCTCTGTCTTGCTATTAGTGGTTACGTAGTACGTACTGTGGTGAAGCTTTTTCAGACTCTGTCAGCTTGTAAAAACCTATTGTGCCCCTGTTTGAAATTTGCAATTTTGGTCTCTGTGTTCAATAATTTTTACAATCTGGGTATTTTCTAGGCTTGACAACATATGAGAATCGCAGTAAAATTTGAAATAAATGACTTATTTTTGGGAAAATTGTTTGAAATAGCTCATCATGCGAATGTTATTGAACATTTGAACATGTAGTAAAATTATGAACTTCAAAATATATAGATGAAAAATACAATTATTCATGTTACGTGATCATATTAATTTATGTAAGAAGTGAAAATCGTTTACATTGGTTTTGTCACAACCACGTTTGAATTTCTCTATTTTGTTTTGCAAAAATAGTACTTTAGCACTACAATCTTTAAGGGCGAGGATTTGCAATACAGATTCGCAACTTAGATTAGCAACTGAACTAAACATTCGCAGTAATTGAATTAACATATGAAAACTGAGTGGCTCGTAATTGATGTGCAAAAATATAGTTTCTCTAGTAGTATAGCCAGCCATTTTGAGTGTAAGTCCACACCGCACAATATCTATACATGAATTCATCTACTCCTAGTGTTGTTAATCATTTATACTATAAGGCGTCGTTCGGTTCATGGAAAGAGAATTAATTTATTTCTATTTATTACCATGGAATGGTTGGATGAGAAAGTAAACTTCCCATTAGTTTTTCCTTCTGTTATTTGGAAACTAGGCCTGGGAATTCCAAACCGACAAACCGAGACCGAAACCGTCCGATCTGAACCGAAACCGATCGGGTCGGTCTGCAAAGTCAGTTCCACACAGTCTTGAACCGAACCGTACCGAAAAGTATGTAAACGGGTCGGCATTGGTATGGGTCATATACATACTGTATTTTCCGACCCGACCCGATTTTCTAATCGATCTTTTGAATAGGAAGCACGACTTTTCGTAAATGTCAGCCCTAAACTCCCAATTGCTTCGCGTTCTGCCATTCTCAACTCACACAAACCCTAAACTGAGCCTTTCAGTCAGTCACTCGACTCACGTTTCTCTGCCCTTCATCGAAGAATCGAAGGCTCTCACTCCTCTCTGCCCTCCATCGAAGAATCAAAGGCTCTCACTCAGTCCCTCATCTCAGTCCTCTCACAGAGACCAAATCAGAGTTCAAGAGTGAAGAAGTTAAGAGCCTCGATTTGACTCCAACTCGATTCTTCAAGCCTCCCACTCCGAATCGATGGGAAAACTGCAAGTAAGTCTCTCACTCTAAATTTTTCTGTTTTCATTCATGCTTTGTACTTTGTAGCAGCATGATTGTGTAGCTTGATTTGAATTTGGGTCGATTAGTGGTTGGATCTGTGAGGTTTCAGTAGTGAAATTTTAGTTCTTTATATGGAAAGAGATTTTAATCAGGATAAGGATTAGTTGGTGTTTATGTAGTTTATAGCAAACCCTGCAAATCTGCAATCCTATGTAGGTAGAGCTGCTGTTAAGGTACTTTTATTAAAGAGTGCGTGTCTACTAACCAGCATGTTAATATGCGTTTGTTTACTTGCTTTTTTTCAGGTTTCTGGAAATTTTGACATTCAGAACTGTTCAGACTGATTGGTACCGAACCGATCAGTTTCGGGACTAATCGGTATTGCAGATGAGATTCCGGCATCCCGAATCGAACTGAGCCGACTATCAACTCGGTATCGGTCGCGGTATGGGCCCATTCCCGAGCCGAGCCAAACCGATCCCAGGCCTATTGGAAACGATATGAAAGCAATGAGGAAATGTAGTACTCTGCAATTACCTAAATCATATCAATATCATAAACTTTTTGGAAAAAAATTTCAATATTAATTTTCAACAAGGGTATAATAGTCTTTTTATTATGTTATAAATGCGATATTAATGCAGAGAAAATGAATATCTCTCCAAGTATGAGAGGATTCATTTTTCCCTTAGTTTTCTTTATTTAAGGAAAGTTATTATTTTCCTTATACATATCAAACACCAGATAGGATTGAACAAAAACCTCAATTCCTTGAACCAAACAAGACTTAAGAGAATGAGCCGAAACCAAAAACTGAAAAAACCGAGCCAAAAATCGAAAAAAATTTCAACCGAAGCTCAGAAAAAGGAACAGATCAAATTTAAAAAGCGTAATTTTGCTCGACCCTAAAGAAAAACATAGATTATTTCAAAATAAAAAAGAAAAACATAGACACCAAAGAGCCCAACAGAAAGCAGGCCGAAAAGAAAAGACCCGAAACTGAACAAACTTAACCGACGAAGAGTTTGGGCCAAAGCAAAGCAAAACAAAACAAACACGAGGAACCCAGAAAAGCAAGCAGCAAAACAAGGCAGACCAACCAGGCCAGCAAGAGCAGCAGGAGAGAGTTCATCCACAATTTCCCGTTCAGTCAGTCACGTGCCACGTGCCCAGACTCACAATTTCACAAGTAACAATCGCAGAGATAGGAGCATAAAACAAAAGTTCCAGAGGCATATTCCACAGTCTTCTCCGAGTCTCTCTCTCTTCCTTATTATTTCAAAGGCTCTGTTTGACAAAGAACAAGTCCTACCTAGCCTTCTCTGAAACACCCACCAGCCCAGAACCCAGAACAAGAAGAAGAAGAAGAAGAAGAAGAGTCAAACAAAGCCAGAGGCTGTTCATTCAATCAATCAATCAATCATGGCGACCGCTGATGTTCTCAACAGAGAAGAAGCCCTTTTCCTCTCCTCTCCTATCCATGAACCCAGAAAAGGTACCATTTTTATGCCTCCTTTATGTCTTGTGCAAATGGGTTTAGCTCATTATTTGGATTGAGGTAGTAAAGTTGCAAACTTGGGCCTTTTTTTATGTGTGAAGGGTGAAACAGTGTGTGAGAATTTTGGGTACCAATTGGATTCGATTAGTTTTTTGTGTTTTCATGTTCATTTTATTTATACCCAGATCATTTACTGCTAGTTCTTTTTGCTTGTTAGCTTATAATTTATTTTTGTGGATCAATTTGATGAGTGTGTTGGAAATTTTGGATTTAAAGATGGTGCCTTTGGACAGGTGAGAGTGTCAAATCTCGTGGAATGTCGGTTGAGAAGAAGATTGAGATTCTGGAAGGGTTGGCTGGAACGGTACTATCTCGATTCGCTTTAATAAGTTGACTTCTGGTTTTTGTGTAGTAAAATTTATTTCTGAAACTGAGTTTTTCCAATTGTGATATTGCTTGTTCCTAGTCAGTTTGGACTGTAGATGGTGAATTTATGGTGTATTACGTATAGGGTAGGAGTGATTTACATAATTGAAATGGCATGTTATTATCTTCTGAACTCAATTCACCAACAAAGAGCATGCATTTTCAATCCGTTTTCTGCTAATCGAATAATCCAATTGTTGCCTTAGTTACATAAATGACTTGTGCTTTGGTGAGTGTATTGGTAAGACAGCCCTATCTTATCTGGTAGATGAATTCTAGACATGCTCTTTTGCATGAACATGTCTCAAGTTTCTAGTGATTCTGCATCCTTGGAAATTTGGGTTTTCCATAATATACTAGAACATTTAATTAGCTCTAATGAGCCAAAAAGGAAGTTCAATAAAGTTGAGAGAGCAATTCTTAAGTATAGTTTCTTGAAAAAAAAAAAAAATTGTATCAATTGACAAGGTGTGCCAATTATGTTATATTTGGAGGTTGCAGTTCATTATAGATGGGTTTTATACTGTCAACTGTCTGTTCTGCATGTGAAGTTGCTCACAGCCTTCAAAAATTGTACGACTGAATTGCCTTCTTTTGATCAAATAAATGTATTGCTTTAATCCTTCATAAAATATTGAAGATTTTTCAGTTTCCAAAGGTCAAATGAGAAATTATTCTCCTTGTCAATTCATGTTGTGACGATTTTTAGCTTTTGTAGGTTAGCAACCGCCGGTCTCGAAGATGGTTAAATGATCGCCTCTTGATGGAACTTGTTCCTCGTCTGAATGCAGAAGAAATTAGAGGCTTGTTTGCTCCACCACCTTTTGGTACTGAAATAACTGATAAAAGTCTTATAATATAAGTATTTATGTATAGCAACTTTTGTTCCATATGTGTTTCTGAAGTTTCTGTGGTTATTGAACTTGCATATATTCACTCTGCAGCGGCCTATTTATGATTATTACTTTTTAGAACTTTTCATAACAACAATGGATTTGGTTGAATCTACAGGTGATGATGTACCGCTGTCACCATTTTGCATGACTAATGTGCCAGAGTGGGACACATTTAGGAATATAGACATGGATAAACAGGTCCTTCGGCCTCTCTCATTCTTCCAGACATGGTTTTTTCTTTTAAGTTCCTGCATTCCAGTGATTTCAATACAATGAACTTGGCCAAAATTAAATTCAAGATTTTGGGCAGCCAAATGGAGGCTCAAGTTTGTCTATTAGAGAAGAATTTTATATTTTGAGCTAACAGATAATGGGCCCTTCTAAAATTATTGATTATTCTTTCAGTATCTACATCACTGCATGTGTGTTCATACTAACCTCTAGCCAATATCCCATCTTGACAGGCTAATATTATTGATTCCCTAGAGAGCTCTTGTGAAACCAAGAAGGGCAATGTTGATGCTGATAAAATGGCTGTCTTGAATGCATGGCGTAGGGTGGATTCTCGAACAAGGGAGGCACTTCGCCGCAGCGTTGTTTCAGACCTTATTGAGGGATATGAGGTAAATCTGTTTTTGTGTTCACTATCTCTCTGCTGGTTTGCTTTACATACTTTTTGCCATCCCACATACGCAGTTTCATCTTTCTCTAAATTAAATTATAACCCAACTGGAATCTTTTCTCATCATTTGAGTAAGAAAGTTTCTTTCATTTTCAGTTGCGTATACGTGGTTATTTAACGGAGACTGGAGAAGAAGATGCAGACTCTCTCATCCTACGGGTTCAAGACCCTTTTCGTCGTTTACTGCTGCATGGTGTTTGTGAGGTAAATAATCACATATTTCAAATTCCTATGGATTCTATCAAAGGATAGTAGTAACCACCTAAAGAAATAGTATACTTTGAAGGTAGAGTTGCTGCATGTTTTGCCAAATTTGTTACTCCTTCTTGGAAGGTTCTTAATAGTAAACCGGACCTAAAGAAATGGTATACCTTGAAGGTAGAGGTGCTGCATGTTTTGCCAACTTTGTTTGGTTTATCAAAGCCTTCATGGAATGTTCTTAATAACAAGCTGGTGGTGTTTACAGTTCTACAACTTGGTATCGGTGACTGTAACTGAATCAGAGAAAGGGAAGTCAGCTAAGATGACCAAGATAACAAAGAAAAAAAGGTGCTCATCTGAAGTTCCAAATATCACTCTGTCCCATTTCTTGAAGATGACCAAACAAGGAGTTTGGTGATTCCATTTCCATTGGGGAGGAGCTCTCATCTATATTATAACGTATAATAAAAGCTGGGCGTCTAGTGCTGCTGCTGCTGCTTTGTGTATTTTCACCATGTAAATTATTAAGTTACTTGGCACCCACCCTTGATTATCTCAGGTAAAAATAGTTGTTCATCTGTAGGTTTGTACTCTGTAAAGGCATTGTCCTAATTTCTCAGTCAACAAAAGAAGTTGATTGTGTTTGTAGGGCGCAATGAATTCATGATTTTTACATTCTTTTCAGAGTCTCCGTCTCCTGAGCTTATTTTAGGTCCCTTTCTCCCTTGCACAAAATGGTCGAATTATCTTAGTGGATGTTTCTAGGGCAATTAAACAACCAGATGCTTTAAAATGGGCAACTAAGATCTGTTTGATTTTAACTCCAGCATGAGTTTCCATTTTGAGGTTGAATACCTTAGCTTTTCAATGTCGCCGATGAAAACACATAAATTACCTCGTTAAACTTCCAGTTCTTGTCATACTCGAAAAAAAAAAAAAAAACTTCCAGTCCTTGTCATGCACTAAAATAGCAACTTGACAAACCAGTAAACCAGATATAGAAACCTGGACCAGCCGCCAGCAGGTGTTGACTCTCTGTCTCTCCCCCTCAATTATCTATTATTTCTATTTATCTATTTATACAGAATTTGTGTGCTTGGGAGTCCCTGATGATTAATGATTAAATAAACCAAGATTTTACCATGACTGCAATTTTAGAGAGACGTGAAAGTTTCACCCACTAGCAAAACAGCATTATCATCTCCAGTATGGCGAAGAAACCTGTCAAATTCTCTGTGGTACTCTCCTTTCTCTCTTTTTCTCTTCTTTATTTCAGTTTGTGTGTGTATAAACAAACTGCAAGAGTATGAATGATTCCACAGGTGGATGCATTCACTGAGTCAGCTTTCAAGGGAAACCCGGCAGCGGTTTGCTTGTTGGAGGAAGACAGAGACGACAAGTGGATGCAAGCTCTGGCTGCCGAGTTTAATCTCTCCGAAACCTGTTATTTGAGTCGGCTCACTGACTCGGTTTCTGACCCTGCTTTGTCTTCTACTCCAGCTAGGTTCCGTCTCAGATGGTTCACACCTGTCACTGAGGTCTGAGCTCACCTATATTTACTTTCTTTGGTTCTTATTTCTCTTTGTCTACATAGTAGCGAGGTTGAAAGGTAGTAGTGTGTTTGATCTGAGTCCATGATAACAAGGTTATGTACTAAATCCAGGGTGTTCATTAGGATTTTGTGATACCTATCAGGATTTTAGAGTATGGAATTGCTGTTGTTGTTATCTTCAATTCTGTGTAGTGTTAATACCTGCTAGATTTTCTTTTAGCAATTTCTGGTCAGTAAATTAAGCTTCGAAAAATGATTTTGTCTTGCAGGTTGATCTTTGTGGTCATGCTACATTAGCAGCTGCATCTACCCTATTTAAGTCTGGTTTGGTAAATTCCAACATTATTGAGTTTTCCACATTATCTGGAATTTTAATAGCTAAAAAGGTTCCAGATGATATTAAGGTATCCAGTGGTTCAACTATTCCAAATGGTGAAACACAAGACTCCTACTTTATTGAATTGAATTTTCCAGCTGATCCATCAAATGAATTCAATTCTGCTGATGCTTCGTTAATATCCAATGCCTTGGATGGTGCTTCAGTCATTGATATAAGGAGGACAACTGTCACAGATGATTTGCTTGTAAGTCCTGCAATCTTTCTCAAATCGTTAGTTGGAATATGCTTCCCAATCCTTTTATTTCTCAAGGTGCTTCTTAGAGGGAGAAATTTGTTCATTTTATTTAGCTTTTGGCTTATTTGGAGTCTACCATGTACTCTTACACGAAACTTAATTGTTACATTTTCCAAGGTTCTGATTCCATCAGGAAAAGCTGTTGTAGATTTACAGCCACAGTATGATGAAATCAAAAAGTGTCCAGGAACAAGGGGAGTAATTGTTACAGCGGTTGCTCCTCCAGAGTCTGGATATGATTTTTACAGTAGATTCTTCTGTCCTACACACGGCATCGATGAGGTATGAAGCTTGCACGAACCATATATGGAACTATGGATGTGCATAACCTACTTTGTCCCTTGTCCTGTGCCTTTTGCAGCTTGGTATTTACCAGTTTCATTTACGTTGATCGCAAGGATTAAACTGAAATGAAAATGATTTCAGAATTGAAACTGAAATAAATGTCGACATTGTTGTTGTTGTTGTCTATCAGGATCCTGTTTGTGGGAGTGCACATTGCGCCTTAGCATCATACTGGTGCAACAAGCTGGGAAAGTGTGATCTTGTTGCATATGCGGTACTCTCTTTTTCATGCACGCTTTTCTCATAGCTCTATTTGTTCACTTCAGTATGTTGATATGCTATCATTGTTTACATCCAGGCATCACCTAGAGGGGGAACAATAAACATTCATCTGGATGAGCAGAATCAAAGGGTGCTCCTGCGAGGGAAAGCCGTGACTGTGATGGAAGGAACTGTTTTAGTTTAGTACTGGCCGGGGTGAATTTACAAACAATTAAAATGAATAACTTGTATGATGGGAATGCACTTTAAATTTGAATGAAGGTCTGAATTTGAGCCAGCTCGTTTATGTCTGATATACAGCTTTCAATTATATGACCATAATACACTTTGCACCAAAGTGTATGTCTTCTGAACTTGCACAATTTGCATGGCCGACTAATCATATGTCGGCAAAAGAGATTTTTTTTTTTTTTTTTTTATCTTTGACATCATTGCCGACTAATGAAATTTTGTTGGCGAAAGTGATTTTAATCTTTGAGACCATTGCCAAACATATTTTTGTCGCCGAAACTGTTTATTTTTTAGACTATTGCTGACGAATTTTCGTTACAAGTGAAATTTTTTTATCTTTTATCTTTTAACTCTAACCTCAATACGATTTTTGTTTGTTTTAACTCCCACGTCAATTTCCCTTTTAAGAGTGACACGGCTTGTACGTTCCACAGAAAGTCGGAAAGACCTTACTCCTTGACTTCTCCAGGTCATTGATGAATTGCCTGTAAAACGTTGTGAACGTTTTAGTTGTTGTCATGCACTGAAATAGCAACTTGACCAAACCACACAGATCGAGCATTCCGAGCAATGAAAACTTATCCCAACATAGAAATTTGGACTAGCCGCCAGTTTAGACTCTTATATATTTAGTCTCTCTTAGACTCTTTGCTGCATGATCATTTCATCTATGGCGAAGAAACCTGTGAAATACTCTCTGGTACGTACTCTTCTCTCTCTTCTTCTTCACCTCTCTTAGAAATACTAACACTATATATGTCCTGTGTAAAACTGAACCAACTATATGAATGATTGAACAGCTAGGTAGATGAATAGTTAGTTTCTTGCATGTTCATGAGTACCCTGTTATTTTTGCTTAGTTAGCTCTCTCTCATATTGGCATGTGTTCATGAGCACCATGTTATTTATGGACAAAATAAGAACCATATGCAAGTTTCCTCTATTGTTTATGCCGGTTCAGAATCAAAACTAGCATTGCACTTCATTGAGAGCCAACCTATAGTTTTTTTTTTTGAAATAAAGGGAGAGCCAACCTATAGTTATGCATAACCTGAGTGAAAGACTAAGTCAAACAGAGGAACTTAAGATCGAGCTCACCATAGAATTAGTCATGGGTTGGTGGTGTGGCTGAAGTGAGTTCGTTTGCAATTAGTTAATTCAAAATCTCCACCCAATAAATGAATACTAAACAATATTCTCACTGGAATTTAGCCATTTCCTTTACATCTCTGAGTCACCAAACCAGTATTTTTCGTACCAAAAAGTCTAGCTTCTAATCAACTGGTCAATTAGAGAAAAAGGAAACTTCGGAAAAGGATCTATGAGGCCTTGATAAAATATAGAAATTTGGACAGCCGCCGGTAGGCCTCAACTTTTTTCTGTCTATTAAGAGTCTTATCCACCAGCAAACAGTGTGCTGCTGCTGCATAACCATTTTCCATGGCAAAGAAACCGGTGAAATACTCTGTGGTACTCTATTTATCTCTCTCTTGGGGTACCTTTTGTGTCTGTTACTGTGTGTATGAATTATAAGTGGCAAGTTACTACATGAAAGAGTTGAGTATTGAAATGTCCTTAAACAGGTGGATGCTTTCACCGACTCAGCTTTCAAGGGGAATCCAGCAGCAGTTTGCTTGCTAGAGGAAGACAGAGATGATCAATGGATGCAAGCTCTGGCCGCGGAGTTCAATCTCTCTGAGACATGTTACTTGACTCGCCTCAATGGCTCGGGCCACTCGCCTTCTTTGACTTCCAGACCAAGGTTCAAACTCAGATGGTTTACTCCTGTTGCAGAGGTCTGAGCTCACCTCTATTTACTACTTCCCTTCATAAAGTAAAAATGATCCATGAGTTCTCTGGGAGTTTCTAGCTTTTATCCGGGTCCATGTAATTTTTATCATCGGTTGAAAAAACTTGATCTTCAACAAGAACTTTGTGAAAATGATTCCTTTTAGACATTTGGCTCCTGATAGATATATTTGATGTGACAATTAACTGATACTGATATATAGAATTCTTGTTAAGCTTGGTATAAATACTTAAAATAGTATCCTTTTGCAGGTTGAGCTTTGTGGTCATGCAACATTAGCGGCTGCTTATACCCTGTTTATGTCTGGTTTGATTGATTCCGACGTTATAGAGTTTTCGACCTTGTCTGGAATTCTAACAGCTAAAAAGGTTGTAGATCATGTTAAGGCAGCCAACGGTTCACATTTAAAAAATGGTGAAGCACAAGATAACTATTTTATTGAACTGAATTCTCCTTCTGACCCATCTTCTGAATTCAATTCTGCCGAGGTTTCGTTTATTTCCAATGCCTTGGGGGGTGCTCCTGTTGTTGAAATAATGAGGACAGTTGCAGATAATCTCCTTGTAAATCCTGCATTCCCTTTTCTTGATGTGATATTCATATTTTCCTTTTTGATAAACGATGGCATGAATGATTAGGCTGTTAAGATATGCATCACTGTTTGAATAGTTTTCCAAATTCCAATACTTGTGTTTCTCAATACTGCGGAGTTTAGCATGTGCTATTTCATTGAGACTTGTTACATTTTCCAGGTGGTGCTTCCATCTGGAAAGACTGTTGCAGATTTGTTGCCACAGTTTGATGCAATCGAAAAATGTCCAGGTACTGGAGTGACTGTAACAGGAGTTGCTCCGCCAGAGTCTGGATTTGATTTTATCAGTAGATTCTTCTGCCCGAAATTCGGGATCAGTGAGGTAAGGATGCTAGCAGGTTTTTTCTGACTAGTACCGTAGTACTGTGATATTGTACGGAATATCATCTATGCTCAACTGCATTTAAGAACAAAAACTAAAAGGAATATGCTTTTGTGTTTCACAGGATGCTGTTACTGGGAGTGCACATTGTGGCTTAGCACCATACTGGTGCAAGAAACTGGGAAAGTGTGATGTTGTTGCATATCAGGTAAACTCTCTGCACTAATCATAACTTTATCAATCTTGTCCCTTCAAATGTTATGATGATATAGTAATACAATTGTGTACTTAATTTCAGGCATCACCTAGAGGGGGAACACTATACATTCATCTGGATGAGAAAAATCAAAGGGTGCTACTCCGAGGGAAGGCGGTTACTGTGATGGAAGGAACTGTTCTAGTTTGACCTCGTCTTTAATTTTCCACTATGCAAGTGAAAAACATTTGAAAGAGATAAATCTAATTGGTGGAAAGATCCCCTTACATTGAACAGAAATTTACACCTTTCATCATAAGTTCTCCATCTTATTGACATCTTGAAAGACACTGGTGCTGTCCAATTGTCATCTTTGCTAGCTAATTGATGTCAGCTAGCTTTGTTAGCTCTCTATCTCATATTTACACATGTCACTTGGGATTTTAGACAAAATGCATGGAAACCAAGTACAACCTCCCAACTACTGTAACTCTGTCAACATTTCAGACGGATTTATAGTTTGCTGGGATTTTACAACAGTTCGATTACCAAGACTCGGATGATATACTTCATTGTTACAAACAGAACATTGGTCTAGAGTTATTCTCCGTCCATAATGTGGAAAATATATTATATCTCCAAAAGATTAATTCATCTTACAAATGTGGAAGCTAAGATTATCATATCATGAACGAGGAATAAAACAGTCAAAGACTCAAAGTAGTAGAATGGCCTAGAGATCGGGGACTCGAATAGAAAAGACACTTGAAACCACAATTTTTTTAGAACGTTGTTAAGAGATTGTAAAATAGCTAGTTATCCCTTATGTACGAAAGTAGATTAGACCAGAATTTAAATGTTCAATCTGACACGATCCACCCCGGAATCCAAAGTGGCTCTGCAAGGCTCATCTTAGAAGAAATTTTACCAAAAATTTGGCGGAACTTCCCCTAAAAGTGAAATACCCAAAACCTGTAGAAAAACAATTACACTTCTAATACCAAACGCCATCCTCAACTCCTGGAGCCACACTGCTCCTCGAATCACAACAAACTCCACAACACAACACAAATCTCAACCTAAGAACATTTAACCCACATGTAATCAGAGCAATCTTGTACACAAGATATACAAGAAAATAAAATAGAAAGATAAAGGATCGATAACTCCTACATTCCGGAAGCAGTGTATGCCTTGACTCCATGTACGCCTGACCTAAACTAATTTGGTCAGCAAACTGGGCATTTGAAACCGAAGGGCCCAGGGGAAAGTAATTGAAAAAAGTTAGCGTGAGTGGACTAAAAATAAATAATAGAATAACTGAAATCGAAAATCAAACTTTAATACTTTCCTGCTTGCTTCTTAAAAGAAATTATTGATGTATATATGCATTTGTTTTCTTTCGAATTAGCGATTTATTTATTTATTTATCATATCATTCATTGAGCTTATGATTTGCGTTGGAAAACTGGCTTGAGTTTGGAATTCTATTTTGGTTTGTTATTTGGATTTATGATTTAGGTTGAGTTTCAACAAATTATTTTCTGAGGTGATTTCCGAAATTAAATATTATATTTTTATTCGTCAATGTTGATGTTTCTGAAAGACTTTCGAAAATGGGATTTTCGATGGATTTATATTTCTCGATTATTTATCGGCTTTCGGTTTTGGCATTGGGAATGCTTTAGTGATGATTTCAGTTTTGGGTTATTTTTTATGATTTACAATTTATAGTTTAATCTCGCTTATTTGTTATTGATTCGAGAATATTTTGGCGTATGAGACAGGTCATTGAATTTAATTTATTTATTTTTGAGATTTTTCAAGTACAATTGGGAACCGCACTCGTGCTTTTATTTGCAAGATTTTGAGGAAGGTTTATGGATTTCGGCTTTTGGTTTTCGCAATGTTTTCTTTCACCATACTTGGGTTGCTTTATTTTTAGTTTTCCTCCTCACGTGAGTTGCAGTCAAGGCTCCTTCTCACTTACTTTGTGTTTGTGGGTCGAAGTCAAGGATTGAGCCTGGGAGGCTCCTTTGTCGTATGGTGATTTCTTCTTCCCCACGCGGATAACAGCCCACACAGTTACCTCTAACTAGGCTATTTCTAGCCAATTGAACTACTTTTATCAATCTACTCATTGCTTCTTGTACTGCACTTCCACTCGTCTCAAATTCTTCAAACTTCAATCCTTGTGTATATATGCTTGATTCCAACTGATCTTGTAGTATGACATGAATGATTTATGAAAAGACTTTGACTTGCTAATTCACCTTAACATAGAACAAATGAGTTATCAAACCTATAAAAAAAAAAAATTACTTTGCTTTTGAATAAAACTGCACTGTTTCAATTTTGCAAAGCGTAAATTAAAAAACTTTGACTTGCACTAATTCGCTTTAGCATACAAGTCAAAAGTCAAACCTACAAAAAAAATTACTTTGCTTTTGAGTAAAACTGGATTTTGAGTAAAATTGCACTATTTCAGTTCTGCAAAGCGTAATTTAAAAAACATGTTTGCTAACTCTATACATGCGTAAAAGAAAGACTCGCCCTAAAACTATTAGAGTATGATCAAAATTATTAAACAGTAATTGACACCTAATATGAAACATATTTTTCAAAGAGATAACAGATAAAAAGATATTTTATCATAAAGATAAAAATATATGATTAACCAAAAGAGAACAATTCAAAGACTTAAAGTATGATATATAGACACACAGTATTCAATTGCCTTTGGAAAACAAAAACATCACATACACCGGACCAAGCAGTAACACCACACAGGCTTCTTTGAGATGAAGCACGTACAACTCAATCATGTAAATGCAATGAATGAAGCTTATTTGAAGTGTCACACGATTCAGTTAGGCTCAGGGCCAGCCTTGCCCATCGGCATCATTGGCGACAACCCAGGGCCCAACATAGAGGGGGCACCAGATTTTATCAATAAGATTTAATATATATAATATATATATTTAATTATATATAATTATGTGTATAGAGAGTAGAACATAAATAATAATAATAATAATAATCAGATTTCTAAACACATATTGCGTCTTTACTTCTTCTTCCAACGCACAACGGCAAGCACAAAATTGATTATCCAAGCGTCTCTTGCTCTCTCCCAAGTCCCAAACCTTGAAACCCAGCAATTTTTATGGTTACTCAATTCTTCAGTTCATTCTCATCCATCACCCAATCTTTCTCCTCTCTATGTTTCTGTTATTTTACAGTGATCATACGAATCTTTCAGCTTTCCATCAATGTAGGATGAGGTACAAATCAAAATAGGTATTAGGTGTTCTTCAATTTTGATATCCAATGAAAATTTGGATATCAAATGATGCAGTCGGAAAGATCACCTAAGGTTTACAAGCAATAAACCTAAAACAAAGATTCTGGAGTCCACCAGAGATAAAAGAGATAAATCTCAATTTGATTGATAATATGATAAAAGATAGGTTCTGCAGCCGTTTAAGGTTGCTTATATATGAGAAAAGAAACCCTAGGGCGACTAACAATGAAACCCTAAAGCCCACGGGTAAAAATAAAACAAACCTAAAACAAACTAGGAAACCGAAAATTCTGAAAAACAGTAAATTGCAGTTTTGAGGCCCTAAACGACCCCGAAAGCCCGAAAAAGCCCACACATCATAGCATAGCAATGAGTTTTGTTCCTAGCGTGATTCCCTTTCCGGAAAGCTATAGCACGATCGAATCGGACACCGAATTCCAAAGTTTCAATAGTAACTTGGTTTTTCCTCCTTTTGCACGATCGAGCTGCTCTTCAATTCGGACTGCCATCCGTTCTACATCTTCAAAAGTCTTGTTACTTTTTTTTTTAGTTCTGTTGATTTCGAACAACCTACTCATTCATTAGTTTTCAATTTTCAATATTAGGTGCAATTGGAAGTTAGAGTTTTGCAAGTCAATCTCGATCAGAAAAGAAAGAACAAGAAGGAAAAAAGCAAATTCCAGATTTCCAGGTATTGTTCTATGCTCCAATGTTTATCAACTATCAATCAAAGCGATTTCTAACAACTTGCTCATTCATCGATTTTCAATTTTCAATATTAGGTGCAATTAGAAGTTGGATTGGCAAGCCAATCTCGATCAAAAAGAAAAAACAAGAAGGAAAAAAGCCGATTCCAGATTTCCAGGTTTTATTGTTCTATGCCAGAGTGTTTATCATTCAAAGTTTATTGTTTGGCTTGCTTGTTTGAGTTTTTTCTAGCAAGTTTCAATAATGTTTTCTCGGAAACAACTCTCAGGTTTTCAAAAAAGAAAAAGAAATAAAGAAAAGAGAAGAAGAAATTATTCAATCTCAACGAGGATCTTTAGATAGATATTTTGTTAAAGAAACAAAAGAAAATCATGTTGAGAATTTAGTAAATGAACTTGAACTACAAATTCATTCTGATGAGCTTGTAGAAAATTAGAATGAAGTAAACGAAGAACTTAGTGATATAGGTGAAAATGAAAGTGGCGAAACAGAAAATAATGAAAATCCTTGCCATGAAATTATTGCCAATGAACTTGAATGCTTGAAGTCATCATTTGATTTGAATATTTTTGATCATCGAGTTTGGGATAGTCTAGATTCAAACACGAGAGACTTGTTTGTAGAAAAATGACCTATTACAGAAACTAATATGAACTTTCCTAAGGATGAATTAGGTCGACACTTTTCCTTTGAGTTTTATGTTTGAAAATTACCAAATGGTGAATCTTTTGCTAGAAAATGGCTGATTTAGTCAAAAGAGCTAGATAAAGTTTTTTGTTTCTGTAGTAAATTATTTATAACAGCTCGCTCGAGAAGTCAATTAGCAAGTGAAGGGATAAGAGATTGAAAACATCTTGGTACAACATTAAATTTACATGAAAACAGTTCTGAACACCTCATTAACTTGAGAACTTGGGCTGAGTTGCGAGTGAGATTGAAAAAGAATCAAACAATTGATAAAGAGTTACAAGAGTTAATTAAGAAGGATACTAAACATTGGAAAGAGGTTATGGTAAGAATAATTGATGTTGTGAAATGTCTTGCAAAGAATAATTTGGCCTTTCGTGGAACAAATGAAAAAATTTATGAAGATTCTAATGGAAACTTTATAGGCTTACTTGAAATGATTGTTGAGTTTGATCCCATAATGAAACAACATTTTCGACTTATTCAAGATAGAGAAATTCATTATCATTACCTTAGCCATAAAATTCAAAATGAGCTGATTGGTATGTTGGCCTTTGATAGGAGCATTTTAATGCGACCTTTTAATTGTTATTTCCTCATATTTACTTAGTTATTTCCTTAAATAAATCCTTCTTGTTTAGGAAAGTTACTATTTTTTAGAAAGTTTCCATATTTAGTAATAGTTTCTATTTTCAGGTCCTTGGATCAAACAAGCTGAAATGAGCTCAAAAGGGAAAGAAAAGCTGGAGAACGTTGGAGAGAGCTCAAGGACTGCATAAATGAGCTGAAATGAAGAAATGAAGTTTTCCTGGTCCAACCAGGAAATCCTGTTTCAACCAGGAAACCCTGTTCAGAAAAGGAAACTTTGACAAAACAAGACTCCTAAGCCAACCAGGAAGTATGGTAGAAATAATGAAGAAAAATGATGTTGAGAGAAGAGTCCTGGAGGCACTAGGAGACCTTATGGCTTGAAGATGACACATGGAGGCCCAAGAATCTTCTGGATTAATTTGGATTTCGGCAAATGAGAGAAGGCCCATTGGATTTTGGGTTGTTGGACATAATGGAGATATTTTTGGAGGAATTAAATCTGATTTTGCCGTGGGAAATCATGAAGATAATGTGAAAAATCAAGAAGAAAGATATTCTAGGGAGAGTTTCAAGGGATTGTGCAACAAGAAAAAGCTCAAAACAAGTCCAGATTTGTTCCTAAATCCCCTCAATATATTTTGGACGAAAATAAGGAATAAACTCTGCATTTTGTCATGAAAATCAAGAGAAAATCAAGGGGGGACGTTAAAGGTAGTCCATGGAGAGATTTAAGGAAGAAAAGGTTCAAAAACAAGTCAAGATTCGTTCTTACAATTCCTAAAGGAATTTTGGCCGAAAATAAAGAAGAAAATCAGAATTAATTCATGGATATTCGGCAATAATATATTTGGGACTTATTTTGGAGAGTTTTGATTGGTTGGATGACACACCAGGGCTTACATGGCACTACGGGATTGGTCGAAGCTATGTGGAATTATTAAATAATTCCTTGGGAAAATAATAGAAGATTCATGAAGCTTGGAGGCCAAGTCCAACGTCCCCTATATATACTCCCCATATTTTGATGTTTTACACACACCTCATAATTCAGAAATTCTCTCCATAACGTCAAGCTCTCTCTCCATCCTCTAGTGCATTCAACGTTTCAAGCAAGGAAGAAGAAGAAGGAGCCGTGAGCATCATCATCCATCCTCCACCTTGAAGACTTGCTTCCAAGATTCAAGAATCCAAACGTCAAGCCTCCATCTCCATCATCCATCTCACGGTGTAATTCAACCTCTTTCTTTGTAACCTTAATTGTTTGATTTCGTTAGAATTGTTTTAGTTGACAATAATATTTGAACAAAGTTTAATTCTGAATTTTTATGATTGAATGATAATTTCGAGTCTTATGTTTGTGATTCCATAGTTGCTTTTGTGAGATTGTTCAATTAAATTTGTTTGATTGATATCTTTTATGTGTTCATCTTAAATGGTTCGAAACTTTTAGGGTTTGCATATAATTGGTGCTAGGTTTAAGTTTATGATTCACCTAATAGTTTTGTAAACTTGAATCAAAAGTAGTAAAGGTTTTGGACAAGAATCGAATTTAATTGAAAAGGATTGCAATTAGATGAACTTTTTCATACTAAGTTGTTCACTTAAGTTGATAGCCTTTCTCCATGTGTATTGCGTTGAACATGTTATGATTAGCTAGCTTTTTAGACTTTGATTGCATGTTTGATAGGATTGATCTAGGTGCTTTCACTTAGGTTAATTAGCAAGGAAAGTAAAATATGGGAAATCGTTTGCTTTGAATATTGTTTCACATGATCAACTTCTTTCTCATGACTTGGAAGAACAATTGTAGGGTTGAATCGAATTTGATTATGGAATTGGTTTTGATCTTTGTTTCTTATGTTTCATTCTTGTATGAGTGTTTGTATAGTTTTGTTTTCTTTCTTTCTTTTAATTTTCGGAAACCAACTCTTAAAACCCCCCTTTTTCGTTCCTTGTATATATTTTTGTAAATAATATACTTTGTTTTATTTTAATTCTTTATTTGTTTGACAATGACAGGTGTACCCTCAATCCCCGGAATAGAACGATCCCTATTTACTATATACTAACGATGACATTTTATAGGGTTAAATTATACGCTTGCTTTGAGCGTATCAGCCTTAAATGTCAAGAGTGCAATCATTAAAAAAATCAAAGAGGCAAAATATTTTTCGGTAATCCTTGATTGCACTCCTGATGCAAGTTACAAAGAACTGATAACTTTAATTATAAGATGTGTGGATGTGTCGAGTTCTCCAATAAAAATAGAAGAGTTCTTTTTAGAATTTCTAATGTGGAAGATACATCTGGTTTAGGGCTTTTTAATGGATTACACGCAGCTTTAAAATCTCTTGATTTAGATATTGATTGTGTGCAAGGACAAGGCTATGATAATGGATCTAATATGAAAGGAAAACACCGAGGTGTTAAAAAAAGATTGCTTAATATAAATCCTAGAGCCTTCTATATGCCGTGTGGTTGTCATTCTCTTAAATTAGTATTGTGTGACATGGCAAACTCTTGTCATAAAGCAAAATCTTTTTTTGGAACATGTCAAACATTTATATATAGATGACTTGACTTTGAAATCTTTGTCAACTACACGCTGGGAAAGTCATATTGAAAGTGTCAAAGCTATAAAAACTCAAGTTGTCCAAATCAAAGAAGCCTTAAAAATACTGGCAGAAATTAGTGATGATATGAAAAAGTGTGTAGGGATGCTGAATCTTTGATATCTAGTGAACTTTCAAGTTTTGATTTTATTTTAAGTTTGGTTATTTGGCATGACATTTTGTATAAAATTAACTTCGTTAGTAAAAAGTTACAATCCAAAGATATGCTTCTTGATGTTGCCGTTAAGAATTTAGAGGGACTGGTTTCTTATTATGAAAAGTATAGGGAAAATGGGTTTAATTCTGCCATGACTGAAGCTAAAAGAAATTGCAAATGACATGAGAGTTGAGCCTGTATTTCCTATAAAACGTTCTGTTTGCAGAAAAAAGCATTTTGATGAAATTTCAAATACTGAAAGGGAACAACAATCTGCTCAAGAGTCCTTTAGAACTGACTTTTTGGTTTGAGTTGATATGGCTCTTTCTCAATTAAAAAGCAAGTTTGAACAAATGAAAACTTTTGAATCTATTTTTGGCTTCTTGTTTGATGCATCAAAGTTAGCTGATTTGGATGATGATGAATTGAAAAGTTGTTGTTTGAATCTTGAAACTGCTTTGAGAAATGGTGAGGGTTCTGATATTGATGCGAAATATTTGCTTATGGAGTTACAAATTTTGCAGGAGGTGTTGCCGAATGAGGCATATGAAACAGATAGGCCTTGGACATCCATTCAAATTATGGATTTTGCAAAGAAAATGGATATGTTTCCAAGTGTTATGGTTGCCTATAAGATTTTATTGACTATACCCGGGACGTACGGTAGCATCTGCTGAAAGAAGTTTTTCAAAATTAAAATTATTAAAGTCTTATCTGTGGACTATTATGACTCGAGATAGGCTGAATGGATTAGCTATTTTAACTATTGAAAGAAATATATTGGCAAATGTTGACTATGAAAAGATAATTGATTATTTTGCTTCAAGAAATGCAAGAAGACATCATTTTAGATGATTTGTTTGTTAAAATTTGTAATTTTTTTTTTGAAGGGAAAATTTGTAATTTTTTATATACTTGCAAGGTTTTGGTTTTATATTCCCCCCGTTGTATAATGTTTCTTTATGTAATAAAATCGGCGTGGGGATGAGCCCCCCAGTTTGATTGGGTTCCAAACCCCTTAAAAAAAAAAAATTAGAGTATGACATTTATAAGAATCACTACATGTCTATTTAAGCTAGTTGGGTGCACACAAATTTTTTTGCCCTGGGCACAAAAAGCTCAAGACCGGCCTGGTTAGGCTCTTTACTTGTTCCTCAAGCTATAGTGTCATTTCTATTATTCTCGATCATACGCACCTCCTAAACTAGGAGTCACTAGTTTTGTATCAGGGAAATGCCAACATATATGCACAAGTTCTTACACGTAGTTACGTACTAACCAATAATGTGCATACAAAGCAGGATTTCAAAGCAGTTTTCCTGAAGCAAATCTCTCTGCATATGGAGTCACTTTTTTTTGGCCGCCCAATCCACCTATTCTTCTGGTTCCTTCCAGAAAGAAAAAGAAGAAGATTTGTTATTATATTATAGATTTGCCTACTGACCCATCTTCTGAATTCGTTTCTGTCGATGCTCCATTAATCTCCGAGGCCCTGGGCGGTGCTTCTGCCATCGATTTAAGGAAGACAATCATCATGGATAATCTACTTGTAATTACTAATTCATGTACTTCATTTTATTGATATAAGCTTATATTTTCAAGTTTGGGACAGAGATAGTATACTAATTAAGTGAGACGTGCTATATTGTCCCGGTAGTGCTTCCAACAGGAAACACTGTTGCAGATTTACAGCCAAATTTCGATGCTATCGGAAAATGTCCAGGCTCGATGGGAGTGATTGTAACAGGGATTGCTCCTCCTGAATGTGGATATGATTTTTACAGCAGATTCTTCTGCCCAAATTTTGGGGTCAATGAGGTAGCTTACACTTTATCATCTATCATATGATATTTATCGTTTTTTTGATTCCTGGGTCTCCTTGCCTAGTACTTGACTTTGAGTCTTTTACTACTTGCTTCTTAGTTCTCTCTAATTGTACACCAATTGAGGTCTCTAGGCGACTAGGTTTACTTTTCAAAAGAGAGGTTTTGTAGTGAGGATTTGATCTCCTGTATATAGGCTCAATAAGTGAGCGCATTGTTAACAGTGAAGGTCACCTGTCCTTTGCCTGCACTACTAGAAATTTCCCCAAAGCACACTGATTTGAATTAGTCCCTATTGGGACAAAGCACACTGATAATAGTGGCTAATGCCATTAGCCACTATGCAGCTACTAATGAGATATCAGTCCCCTCTATTGCAGGTGCTATTGGGACAATCCATACTGTTAAAACAACAGTGGCATACCAATGATTCTCTCCCACTGTTATTGTATCAGTGTGTTTTCTCAATGCCACCAACATCAGTGGCAAAATTTGGTGAATATATAAAAAAAAATTAACAATTTGGCCCACCAAAATGTACTGTATAATTCTAAAATATACTGTACAATTCATATACAACTTCAAATAAAATACAACATAAAAAAACATAAATCTCTTCATGTTCCTCCCCATAGCTGCATCTGCTACCTCTCCTCCAGCAACTTTTATATAATTTCTGTCAAACAAATGAAAAGCTCAATAAATGTAGAAGTTAGTACCTTAAAGAAAACAAAGGTAGATGTATTCTTTTCTGCAATCATACCATATCTGTCAATGAATCTGTCAGTGATGTTCTGCATGCATAAAAACAACAAAGCATTACTTTAAGTGGTGGTGTTCAATTACTTGCCTAGAAATAAGCTTCATATTAACCATGTCAGACACATTTTAAGCACAAATGCAACAGCAAATGCACTGCGCATGTTTACAAGTATTAACAACAGTCATGTTTACAAATATCCTCAATGACTTGGTATTTTTGCACAAAAGAAAGGTTGCTCAAAACAATTGTTTGTGTCATGAGTAAAAGTAAGTTCACTAACCATTTGAACAATCTTGGAAATCATTGAACTGGAGCCAGTTGAGGTTGCTTCAATTATCTCTTCACATTTAACATCAACCCCTGCAAACTATAATTAATTAATTTAACTAGATCAACAAGGTCCTCACAACTCTGATGAAGAAGACTCAGATATGTTAAGCAAGGAGTACGCATGAAAGTAATTACCAATAGAGGCTGAGAGCTACTGTATTAGAAATACCAAATATTACCAACTATCGTTGATACAAGAACACATCAATAAAGATCACAAGTATAGTAGAATAACAATGAAACTTTGAATTTTGATACTACTGAACTGAAATAAACCAAATCAAGACAAGTCAATCAGTAACCTAATATTTCAATCATGAATTTGGGAAAATCAAACAACTCAAACAATGTTGATCCTAAAGAAGCATTCAAAAAACTATAGCAAACTGACGAAGTAACAAACTTAATAAGAGTTCAGACATTAATACAATTGTAAAACCGGGAATTTGAGTTAATAGGTATCTTTTTCATTTTCCTTTCCCCTTTGATACAGATTTTTATCTGCATTCCTTAGCTAACTACTGCATAGATGATCAATGGTATGGAACCAATTTGATCATCTATCGACACCAGTTTCAAGTTACAACCATCACAATGCCTCCAAATAGCAACATAATGTGGTATTTTATGACACTAAACCATTTTCCCCCCTAAAATTACCTTCTTACAAAGGTGCTATGTCCTGGCAGGCATGGCAGTCATCTGTGCATGCATCAGTCCAGATGTATAGATCATGTCAATAGGTATGTTGCTGATTTTCTTGCCAGCTTCGATTCTTCTTCTATACCCTTCCTGCACAGATGCACATCAACACAGTCAGTGAACAAGTTCTTTTCGTTCCACAATGATTCACCATGCCAGAGTTCTAGAGATGTCCATGGGACTGATGAGTTCCAATGGATTGGTGAAACACAGCAGTAGCTGTTCTGAATAATCATAAATATCCCGAGTAAATAACAAAAGTACAACGATTACACAAATGGGAACAAAGAAACTTGTAATATACAAATGATCAAAGCTTTGGGGAATAATAACATTTCTCTCTCAATGACTTTTAGCCCTTCAAATGTGCAAGTCAAATCCCACATTAGATGAATGTTAATCATACAATTTTCCCAACAACCCACAAACTTATACATTGCTAGGGGAAACAACAAGCTAATACATCTCAGATAAACATGTTCATCAACCTCATGCATCACAATCATAAATCACAAAAAAAATTAGTAATAACAGGACTATGTTTAAGGAACCCAATATTTGCTTTAAAGCAAAAAGGAACATTGAAAGTTCTCTCCTTTATTCCATTTTCAATGTTCAATCACATTCTAATCAAAGTCAAAAATGAAAAAGAACAAAGCTCCTTAGCAAAATCAGAGAGAAACCCAGTTATCAAAAGGCCCAGAATCCAAAGCAAAATGAATCAAGAATCTGTTTTGATGATATTAGAGATGGTACTTGGTACGAGTGAATTATCTTGATGTTTATATATATATATATATATATATATATATATATATAGAAAAAAAAAACAACGAAACCGAGGCAGAGGAAAATGGAAATGACCAAATGGGACCAGAGTTTATTACTAGAAAAGTTAACGGAGAAGAAGGTGATTGACATTTGTAGGATACAGGCTGATAGCTGCATTTACATGTCGATTTCTTAGAGAACAAAACCCAAACCAAATAGAAAATGGAAAGAGAAAAATGAGAGGTGCTTCGAATGAACTATACCACTTAAGAGGGAAACTTAGCAACCTAACTTATAGTTCATTCAAAACCTGACTATGAAAGATCTAATCGATTTAGAGCAAAAACTTTCTCATTTCTCCAAGTGGATTGCGAATTCCAATAGCTATGAATTACAAGAGTCTATATACCCAATTAAGCAAATAAACACAACCATTTCTAGAGGTCCCAATGATCATCAACAGTCCAGAATCAGCTTAAAAATCCCCAAATCAAAAAACCATGTTTGATGACACACAACTGAGAATTCAAGAGGAACCCAGAAAGGGGAGGTAGGTGGTTACTTACAGAGACGTAAGAACAGGTGGGGATGACGGACATGGAGTTGGCTTTGGCGTGGTTGAAGGCGGCAACGCAGAGATGGGAGGCCAAGCCCAAGCCTCTCTTGGAAGATGGGACATAGGTGTGAACCAAGTCCATCACTTTCCCCTTTTCTCTGAGAACGTAGTCTATGTAGGCTTTCTGGTCCTCTGACTCGAACCTCTGCTTCGCTTCGTTCCACACTATCTTTGGAGCCGATCCTGCGACCTCGTCTGTTGTAGCCATCTTCCACTCTTTCTTCTCCTCTCCCCGAGGCGATCCTGCAATCTCAATGAGGGTCTCTCCGGTCAATTTTAAATTCCAGATCTAACATGCAGATCTAATCATATAACAAAACCAAATTTCAATCAAACTAACTAGGATATAAATACAGACCAAAGCATCAGAAAGCCAGAATTGGAAATAAGAAAACCTTGGCTGAGTGGGTTCAGTACATGAATCTTACCATCGGACCGGATCTATGTATTCAGATCGCCGATGAACAGTGGTATCGGTCTAACCGCCAGTACATGGCTTCGGCGATTAGTCAAAGATTGGATCGATTCTCATATCTCTTTCGTCGGTTCCAAATTGGAAAAGAGATAGCGGTGGAAGATGGAAGAGATCTTGTGAGTGAACTGAGTTTTTTTTTTGGTCAAGAGTGACCTTTAACTCAGTTATGAGAGACAGAGGAGAGAGACTGAGAGAGCATAGTACGCATTATAGGGAAAAAATCCGATAAATAATAAGATCGAATTAATAAATAATGAATATTAAATTATATTTGATGGGTTGGGCCACTGATGTTGGAGGCAATTTGTCAAAACCCACTGATGATCAGTGTGATGCCCAAATGAGTCACTGATCCGAAAAAACGGTGGAAGACTATTCTTCATTCCCACTTATGATTTTGTGGTGGCCAAAAGAAAGGTGCTATTGGGGAGAATTGTAGTAGTGCTGGTAGCTTATACCATGTATGATTTTGGTGTAAGACAGCATTCAATGTACGTGTCTTCTGGCCATGGATAATTAAATGATATTATCTCCTTTTCTCAAAAAAGTAGTCAAGAGCTCGTTTCAAAAAAAAAAAATAGTCAAGAGCTCAACTGAAATTAATCCGATTTTCCAGATAAAAATTAAATGAATCTCATGAACTTTGATACACTATGTCTTTCAGGATCATGTTTGTGGGAGTGCACACTGTGCCTTAGCGACATATTGGCGCAAAATGCAGGGGAAGAGTGATTTCGTCTCATATCAAGCATCTCCGAGAGGGGGATACTAAACATTCATCTAGCTGAGCAGAACCAACGGGTACTGCTGCGAGGGAAAGCTGTTACTGCCATGCATGGAAGGAACTGTTTTAGTTTAACCTAGTAACCAAAATTTTATTGTTCAAGGTACAAACAATATTGAGAAGAAATGACTTAGGTTGAAGAACCCCTTAGATTCAAAGTGAAAATGCTAGTAAGCTTCAAGCTTGATGCAAGTAAATTGATAGCTGATCAAGGCTTGAGGCTCAGTGTTTGATTGCTGAACAAAACTGGCCATTCTCAGAACTTGAACACAAGTTGCACCACTTTGACCATCATTTAGATTTGCTAATATTACTGCCCTTTCTCCATTTGGGCCACCTCTTGTAAGTTCCAATGCATACTATTTCAGCCTCCAAGCTTTCATATAAATGCATTTAGTACGTCTGTACGTCATCATGTTTGGCGAATTGGCGTGTATATGGTATCGGTCCCTTTCAACTTGTGCTTTAAGCAATCCGCCATTAGTTTATAGCTTGCTTGTCGATGCCTTTTGTGGAGTGCAATGAGGTCACACTTATCAGAATTGGAAAATACTTAATTTTTTTGTGTGGAGTATTCATTATTCAATTCAGCATGAGTAATACAATAACGACATACCATTAAGAGTCATCATAAAGAGCTGTTACACAAAGTACAATAGTCCTGAAAGAGCTGTTACACAAAATATAATACCATACACACCCACCTTTTAAGATTACGCCCAAAACAAATAAAACTAGAACCTCGAAGACAAATAAATGGACAATAGGACTCTAGTAATGGGCGGGTTCAACACCCCTACTCGGAAAATTAGCTAAATGACTTAAAAAAACAAAATCTAAATTCAAACTATTCTTACAATTTTTGGTCCATATTTTATGTCATTTTCTTTTCTCATTATAAAACATTGAAAATGAGTCCAATGTTCCATCCTAAAATTATTACATAGAATTACAAATTAACTTTTGCTGAAGCGAAATTGAAGTCGGCACATTTTGTTCCTTGGAGCAAAACTGATGAGCTAAACCCTAACCTCTTGGACTCGAGATCAAATTGCAGGAGATTATCCTCCATTTGATGCCCTCCGATCATGATCGAAGACCTCGGTTTGGCCCCACCGTCCACAAACCCCAAACACCACAACTCCACTCCTCCTTTCTTCGAAATCTTGACCATTGAATTCGTTCCAAGAATCCTCCAAATCACATCCTCCCTCTCCATCAAGAGATCAACGGTCGGAACAGCAGGCCCCGCACGAGTACTCACGATATCTTTCGCAAGGTAGCACACACCGAATGGCTTCACCACATTCGTTCTCGTGAGGTTCAAAGCAGAGGATTCCCGCACAAACAACTCAACAAAAGCTTTGAAGATAGAAGTTTCCATTACGGTGTACGGAGCATCCGTAGTTAACGTGGTCCCGCCGAAGCCGGAATCCTGATCAATGCTTAATAACGTGTTGTTTAACGGCACCGTTTTCCCGTTGACTTTTATGGCAGTCAAGCCGATGAAATACTCGTCGGAAGGACCATACTTCACTACGGTGCGCGTGACGGGGTTCAAAACCAGCGGAGTGTAAATAAGCGACTTTGAGACGTCGATTTTGTTAAAAATGTAAGGCCCTTTGGATCCTAAGAAAGCTGCACCAGAAGCATTGACCGAACCGGAGAGACACAGGGCAAAATAGTGAGGCAGAGAGAGGGCGGTGCTAACCTGCGCCGGGAGGGAGTGGTTTGACCTTCCTAGGGCGACCAGGCCGTTGACTTTCTTGGCGAGGCCTTTGAGAAGAGAAGAGGTGGAACACGAGAAGGCGAACTGGGGGAGGAGAGCGAGTCGACCCGGAGCGGAGCCGTCGGTGGTGTGGAGGGCTAGAGCGTCGAGGAGCGCGTTGTCCAAGGTGGCCTTGCCGGAGACAGGGTTTTCCGGGTAGAGAGAGCACGTGTCGTTGGCGCAATGCGGGCCGGGCGGTTCGTAGCAGTTGCCGCAAGCAAAAGAGTGAAACGAGTCGCAGAGAGGGGAGCCGCAGGGGACGTGGAGGTAGGTGGAGGAGTTGTAGTAGGGTTTGGTGCAGTCGAGCCAGGTGAAGGCTGCGCCGAGGTCGAGGTGGAGCTTGGTGGGTTGGAGAGGGGTTTTGAGGTAGAGGGAGAGGGAGTAGAGGAGAGTAGAGTGGTCTTTTGAGATCGGCGCTACGAGGGCCGGAGGGAGGGAAAGAGAAGGAGAAGTCATGAATAAGAGGAAGGGCAAAAGAAGAAATGTATTAGGAGAAGGCATTTTGAGGCTTTGAATTGGTTTGTGTTTGGTAGTGGATCGATAGCTTTAAAGAGTCATTGAGTTGGTGATGGATGCGCGTGACAATGTGTGAGAGTAATAAAGTAATTATGTGCATGTAGCTAGTTTAAGATCTACATCCATTACGCTAGGGTTAATTGTGATTCCATCTGGGGTAGTGCAGTTTGTATGCAGAGAATCCTGTGTGCTTTCATTTCTTACCAGTATGCAAGAAATATTAAATTTGCCGTTATTGTTGACTTTTTCTGTTTTGCTAGAGGTTTTTGAGCCGTTTAGAGAGGGGCAAGTTGACTACTTGACTACTTGATTAGTTATATAGTATGTAGATGGTGGTGGACTGTAACTAGTGAATGTGCCAATTTGTAAGCAATTAATGAATGTTCAATTTCGAAGGCTGGACTAATTGGGATCATATAAATTATAAGGGAAAATAGGTTGTGGTTCTATCTAGGGTAATGCATGAATTAGCAGGGTTTTGTTACACGGTTTCAAAATACACTCGGATATGAAGAATGGTAATGTTTTAAGAAAGTTGCTTTGATATCATGTTAGAATAATTTTTAAGGTTTGACATATATATTGCTGTAAACACGAAAATCTGAAAACAAACAAGATACAGACACGTGTACAAAAATAATAATTTTATTAATTTAAGTGCGGGTTACAATCTTTGGTAATCCTCTGATTCGATCTCCGACGATGAATTTCGCTCAAGGGCTTGACGCTTGATCTTGAGTGGTATGATGATCACGAGAGTTGACACGTGACGAACGCTTTGACTTGAGGTTGGTGAGGAACCGGCTATTTGGCAGCTTGAGGGTTCTTCACACGTGCTTGGGAGGCTTCAGAGATTCTGAGAGTATTTTCTTCTCTATTTGGGCCCTGTGAGAGTTCGACTCAAGTAATACAACGCTTTCTCCTTCCTTTCTTCATTTTCTTGGGCTAGGAGTGCTCCGAGTGATCGCTCTTGAGCAGCAATGTATAGGATAAGCGGCTTCCCAAGGATGGGTGCACCTAACACTGGAGGGCTTGTCAAGTACTTCTTTATGCTTTCAAAGGCGTTATGGCAAGCTTCATCCCATACGAAAGGCACATCCTTCTTCAGCAGTCGACTAAAAGGCTGACAACGGCCTGCGAGGTTCGATATGAATCTTCTAATAAAGGCGAGTCGTCCTTGGAGACTTTTTAACTCGCGTAGATTTCTTGGCTCAGGCATGTCCTGAATGGCCTTAATCTTTGACTGGTCCACTTCAATGCCACGATGTTTCACAATGAATCCAAGAAACTTGCCTGAACTAACGCCAAAAGCACATTTGAGAGGATTCATCTTGAGTTGGTACTTGCGGAGTCTATCGAACACCCTTCTTAGGTCTTGTAAGTGATCTGTCCTCCTTTTTGACTTGACCACTAAATCGTCGACATAACATTCCACGTATCTGTGAAGCATGTCTCCGAAGATTTTCTGCATGGCACGTTGATATGTTGCACCAGCATTTTTCAACCCGAATGGCATAACTTTGTAGCAATAAATGCCTTTGGGAGTGCGGAATGCAGTAAGCTCTTCATCTTCTAAGGTCATCCTTATTTGATTGTATCCTGACGACCCATCCATGAATGATAAAGCTTCATGCCCTGTTGTTGCATCCACCATGAGTTCAATGATGGGCAAAGGGAAGTCGTCTTTTGGACACGCGTCATTTAAGTCGCGAAAGTCCACACATACACGGAGTTGTCCGTTCTTCTTCTTGACAGGAACAATGTTTGCAATCCACTTAGGATATTGAACCTCTCTGATGAAACCGGCAGCAATCAACTTATCAACTTCAGCTTCAATTTGAGGAAGAAGTTCTGTCCGAAAGCGTCGTTGGGTTTGCTTGATCGGTCGAGCCTCAGGTTTAACTGCGAGACGATGAACCGCTACCTTTGGGTCAAGGCCAGGCATTTCTTTGTACGTCCATGCAAAGACGTCTTTATATTCAAGCAGCAGATCATGGTATTCCTTTTCTTCTTCAGGACTCAAGGAAGCGCTCACGAAGACAGGTCTTGGATCCTCCTCAGTTCCTAAATTGAGCTCTTTAAGCTCATCGACAGTAGCTTGCCCCCCGTCTTCAAGTTCTGGAGGAGCTTCATCTACTTCATCCTCGGAATGATCATGGTTATCTTCTTCAAAAGCCTCTGCTTCTGCTATCGTGATATGATAGGCAAACTGAACAATCTCATCCTCGCCATTGCCATCAACATCACTCGTTCCAACTTGACCAGTGAGTACGATGGTGTGCTCCTTCACTTTGAGTTGTTCACTTGAGCTCACCTCTAACACAGAGCGTCGCTTCATGCGTGATGGGATGAGACTTCGGATCTCTTTGTCGTTTCCTTGGTCGTCGATCATCTTTCTCTTTTGCTTTTGTTGCTCTTTGGGTGCTTGTATCCTCTCAAGTGCCGACTTTCGAGGGACTGACTCAGATTTCTTATTTCCTTCATCGGAAGATGACAACCTATTGAACACAGAAGCTCGAGTGGTCGTTTGGGTGATGCGGTTGAAAACTGAGACTCGGCTTGTTGACGTATCAACACGATCAAATACAGAAACTCGGGGTGCCAACTCATCAACTTGTTCAGGCACCGCAGCTTGAGAATTAGGACGAATACGATCAAGTGCAGAAACGCGAGAGGTAGATTTAGATTCCTGACTCTCTTCTTCTATTACTTCGACACTAATGTGTTGAGTGCTTGCCTTTGCAACTTTTCTTCTTCCTGATATCTTGACTGGTTTGCCTGGTACAAAACCAAGACCTGCTTTAGTAGGGTCAGCTGCACATCCTTGCTCTCTCAACCTCCTTTGAGATTCATTAAGCTCATGCACCTTCTTACCAGGGATGACTTGATCACCTTCTTTGCTTGACGATCCGAAGTCATATCCAGCCTTTGCCAGCAACTTGTAAGCGTTAGGGTCAAATCCTTCCTTTGTCCTTTTGTCAGGAAGGGTACCATGTTCTGTCTTGCCTTGAATCGGTTTGACAAATCCCTTTAGCGACTGCTTGGTAGGTGTTGCGTTGCTCAACTTTGTCAACGGTATGGTTGATGTTTCTTTTAGCAACTCTACGTCCTTCTCATCTAGTTTTCGCGGACGTTCTTGCTCATTTGCCTCCACAAAAGGAGATTCCCCTTCTTTTCGCCTAGACCTTGGCACGTAACGAAGGACTGGAGCAGAGGAATTGACTTTGTTCTTTGCAGCTGTCACTTTAGTTTCTGACGAAACTTTATGTGGTTCCTCGTTGAAATTTCTTGCCATGCTGGGTTCCACTTCTTTATTACGCACTTCTACAGTCTTCCCTGTAGAGGGTACCCCAACTGGGAGAACTTCCCTTACTGTTTCATCATCCATGTAAAACTTGGAATCCGCAAAGTAAGATTCAGCTTCCGTGAATGGTTTAGTATCACCTGCTACTGTTTTTACTCCGCCATCGTAGAACTTGAAGCATTGATGAAGAGTGGAGGGGACGACACCATTTTCGTGAACCCACGGTCGGCCTAACAATAAATTGTAGGAGGTCTTCACGTGGAACAAAGTGTTCGACTTCAATTCTCCAATTGTCATTTCTACTCTGATCATGCCTATGGCTCTTTGCCCCCCTTGGTTGAAGCCTTGAATCATGAGACGGCTTCGAGACAACTCTTCCACATTAATGCCCAGCTGCTTCATAGTCGACCTAGGCATGATGTTTACAGCGGACCCTCCGTCTACAAGCATGCGGTTTAGCTTTTGATCTCGCACGTACCCTGTCACAAAGAGAGGTCTATTGTGCGGCTTAGAGCCTAACTGAAGGTCTTCATCCGTAAAGTGGATGGCGTCATAATCTGCAATACACGTGACGCATTCCTTCTGTTTCACCTTGTTAATCTCTACGGAGTTCTTGCCTATGTCGATCAACAACTGTACCAAAGCACATCTTGTCGATTTTGGCAATTGTAGTAGATCAGAGATGCTAAAGTGCAAGGGTAGGTCTTCTAGCTGCTTCAACACCTCGTTCTCTTCTGACTTTTGGCTCGCATTGACCGTGCTTGACTCAGCCTTGGCAGAATCCTTCGAACTAATTTCATAGCTTGTTGTCATGTGGGCAGCTCTCACCTTTTCTTGTTCGTCGCCTCTTTTGGGAAAGACTCTTGTTGGTGAAACCACACCATAGGGTTTTTGAAAGGAAGGACTGCCCTTCCCTTTGACAAATCTCGTCCCACCTTTCTCGAGATGCTGACGACTTTCTTGTGATTGCTTGCATTTTGCTTGCGTGATAGGTAAATTTGGCGATGGGCTCATGCGTGCCTTCCTTCGAGTGACAAGTATCCATCCCTCATCATCAACAACTGAGGCAACCTTTGGGGTAGCAACAGGTGCGAGGCTCGCTTGCTGGATTCGCTTCACTTTCTCTAACTTTGAACTCATGCATGGCTTCCTCGAGAGCTGATATGGTGCTTTCATTGGAAGAGAAGGCAACGGGGCAGGCTCGAATGAACCAAACACGATGGTAGTGCAGTTTACCTCAACAACATCGTCGACATCTAGCTCAATCCTTCCTTGCTTGGCAAGATTCATTATTAAATCTTTCAGAACAAAGCATTTCTCCACTGGGTGACTAACGAGCCGATGGTACTTGCAGTATTTCGGATCCTTAACACGATGCATTTCCTCGGGCCGCTTACATTCTGGGAGCTCTATCACCTTCTTCTCAAGTAGATCTTCCAACATGCCTGCCACGTCAGAATCTGGGAAAGGATATGTCTTTTGTTGCCATTCCTTCAACGAACGCTTTGTTCTGTCGTAGGTGCGAGTTGGCTCTACTTTCATAACCTCCTTATCTCGTGTAGAGATTTTGACTGGGGCAATGTTAACGGCCATCGATTCTTTTGTAGGCTTCTTCGGTGTCTTATCAAACTTGCTTCCGAAGACCTTGTCTTTTCTTTGGTCAACAATTGACTCCTTCTTCCCTTTATGGCTAGCTATACTCAACTCCATGTCGTGTGCTCGCGTAGCCAGTTCTTCAAACGTACGGGGCTTGATTCCCTGTAAAATATATAGCAAATCAAAGTGCATACCTTGGATGCACATTTCCACCGCAGATACTTCTGAGAGTCGATCTTTGCAATCGAGACTCAACGAACGCCATCTGTTGATGTAATCAATCGCACGTTCATCCTTCCATTGCTTGGCGCTAGTAAGTTCCATCATGCTCACTGTACGTCTCGTGCTATAGAAACGATTCAGGAACTCACGCTCCATCTGATCCCAACTGTCGATTGACTCAGGCTCCAGATCAGTGTACCATTCGAAGGCGTTACCTTTTAATGAACGTACAAACTGCTTAACAAGATGATCTCCCTCCGTTCCTGCATTGTTGCAAGTCTCGACAAAGTGGGCAATGTGTTGTTTTGGAATACCCTTCCCCTCGAATTGCTGAAACTTGGGCGGTTGGTACCCATATGGCATCCTCAAGCTATCCACTCTTTTTGTGTATGGCTTGGAGTATGTGAGAGAATCACGAGAGGTACCTCCATATTGGGCTCTAATGGAGTTGTTGATCATGTCCTGCAGCTGCTGGACGGACAAAGAACCAAGTGGACTTTCACTGTCTTTGTCATTTGTCTTTGAAGTTTCTTCCTGTTTGTCTTTGTCATTCTTGAACGGAATCCTAGCAGAATCCTCTTCATTTTGCTTCTCGAGCCTGCTCCAAAGTTGAGCAATCTGCATATCTTTTTCTTCGACGGTATTGGTGAGCTTTTGAACCGCCTCCATCATATTAGCTACCTGCTCTTCAAGCGTAGTTGCCCCAGTCATCATGACTTGCATTGCTGAGAGGTGAGACGCACTGTCTGACGGCATCCCAGAAGTGTCATTTTCTTCAGCATTAGGACTTCCATGGTATGATCCGGTGCTTGAGTGATCATCTGAGACAGGAGAGAACGACCGTTCTCTTGGTTTTATGTTTGGAGCTTGTCTCTCTTTACTTCGAGGGACATGCTTCCCCGCCCCTGGACTTTCTAGGGTGATGATTGGTTGGCGAGGCTTAGATGGCAAAGCCACAAATGTTGTAGGCTGAATCTTTGCCATGCTTCGAGTGACGTGACCAGATGAGCTGCTACTCGATTTCGAGGTCGTTGTCTTGGATTTGTTCTTCGAGATGACTTGAGTGTTCTTGGAAGCCATTGCTCGAACGGATTTGTTTGGAATCGTCTTACGGAGAAAGAGATGAGAGGCAAAGAAAGTCCCACTGGGCGTGCCAATTTGTAAACACGAAAATCTGAAAACAAACAAGATACAGACACGTGTACAAAAATAATAATTTTATTAATTTAAGTGCGGGTTACAATCTTTGGTAATCCTCTGATTCGATCTCCGACGATGAATTTCGCTCAAGGGCTTGACGCTTGATCTTGAGTGGTATGATGATCACGAGAGTTGACACGTGACGAACGCTTTGACTTGAGGTTGGTGAGGAACCGGCTATTTGGCAGCTTGAGGGTTCTTCACACGTGCTTGGGAGGCTTCAGAGATTCTGAGAGTATTTTCTTCTCTATTTGGGCCGAAGTCCTTCTCTTGATTTGAGAAGGGGTATTTATAGTATCGGCGTCTCGATGACATAGCATTAATCACATTCCGTAATTGTGTAATTAAATCAATCAGTTTTAATTGATTGATTTAATTATCTTTTATTTAAGGAATATGTCAATCAATTTCGATTTGATTTAATGCCCGATTTCAATCAGAATTTAAATAATCTAATCTGATTGATATTTGAATTTAATACTTGATTTCAATCAGAATTAAATAATTTAATCTGATCGATATTTGTATTTAATACTTGATTTTCGTCAAGATCAATCAGTTTAATACGATTAATCCGCTTTAAATGCTTTACTCGAGCAACAATCAATCAACGATAATTTGAAGATGCTTCCACGTCATTCAATCAATGGATCACTTGTGTTTTGACATGTGTCATCCTCGAAGCTCACATAATTTTGATGACATATGAGCCACGTGTGTCTTTTGTAGGACCCATGTGCCAACTAAGCTTGTTTAGTCAAAATTTCAAACATTGACCGATCTATTTAATGAATTTTATTTTCATTAAATTTCTTGTGTCTACAATTGCTTCGGAAATTAGATATAAGACGAGAGAATAAAATGAAGAAATTTGAGAGGGGGAGAAAATGTATTTACTGGTTCCGTCTATTACTGTACATTGTGGATAAGTTAAATATTATTTGTATGGGGAATTTGCATACAGTAGCGGAATATGTCCATTGTACATTAGTCTTATATCCAACCAATAATCGTAACAGGGCAATTGGGCAAACTACCTCAGGTGATTTCGGATCTTCCTTATCAAAGTAGCAAAGTAACTTGTATATTAGAAGTATACACTAATTTTTAGTAGTATTTATAGGAAGACAGATTATCAACAACATATTGATAAGCAATCGTCTATATATCCATTTATTTCAAGTTGTGAAATTAACCTGTATGTAGCACTCAAGAGATAAGACATTTATTATCGAGTACGTACGTACGTACCACTAAAATATATATGAGGCCTCCTCCGATCCACAAATAGTTTAACATAAAAAGCTCCTCGATCCGCTGTTGTCTGTTTAAGTTCGTTTCCCGTCGAGTTTCTCTTGGTATTCTTTTAGCTTGGCTGCAGCACATTAGTTAATGCGTATAATTAGCACCACAGAGTATTACAAGAGCTAGATACTATATGCAGTCAAATAGAACAAGGTTGAGAGAATGAATTTTCTGATATTTTATTAAACTCATTCTGTGGTGTATATAAACAGATTACAATCGTACTACAACTATTGTGTACTACTGTACTACACTACATATACAAGGTAAGTAGTTACAACAATATATTCCCTTGCAGTCTATTCCTAATAGAGAACTATGACTCACGCTAACACTCCCCCTCAAGTTGGTGCATATACATCAACCATGCCCAACTTTCTTAGTGAGTCATAAAACGCCTTCCTGGAAACTCATTTGGTAAGTATATCTGCAAGTTGCTCTTCAGTTGGAACAAAAGGGAAACTAATAATTTTGGCATCTAGCTTCTCCTTTATAAAGTGACGATCAACTTCCACATGCTTAGTACGATCATGTTGTACTGGATTCTGTGATATGTCAATAGCTGCCTTGTTGTCACAATACAACTGCATGGTACTTTTGATTTTGAAACCCAGATCACGTAACAGATTTCTCAGCCACAGCAATTCACACACTACGTGAGCCATACATCTATACTCAGCCTCAGCACTAGAACGTGCCACAACTTTCTGTTTCTTACTCTTCCATATAACCAGATTACCTCCCACAAAGGCAAAGTAACCAGATGTCGACCTCCTGTCTGTAATATTTCCAGCCCAATCTGCATTTGTGAAGCCACAAACCTCAAGAATATTGTTGTGTTTAGAAAACAGTACTCCCCTTCCTGGAGCTGACTTTAAGTATTTCAAAATCTGCATAACAGCATCCATGTGACTTTCACTCGGATTATGCATGAACTGACTCACCACACTTACTGCATATGCAACATCTGGTCTAGTATGAGCCAAATAAATCAAGCTCCCAACCAACCTCTAATAGCGAGCTCAATCAGTAGGTACCTGATCTGGATACTCAGCTAAACAATGGTTCTGCTCAATAGGAGTATCAACTGGTCTGCAATCCAACAAACATGTCTCTGTCAACAAGTCAAGAACGTACTTCCTCTGGCACAGATAGATTCCTTCTCTCCCCCTGGCTACCTCAATCCCTAAGAAGTACTTAAGTTCACCCAAGTCCTTCATCTCAAACTCAAAGGCTAGCTGTCTCTGTAGTCTATCCATCTCAACAGTATCATTGCCAGTAATTACCATATCATCCACATAAATAATTAGAGCTATTATCTTCCCTTGTTGATGCTTGAGGAACAAGGTATGGTCTGAGTTGCTCTGTCTGTAACCAACCTTCCGCATGAATTGTGAAAATCTTCCAAACCAAGCACGAGATGACTGTTTGAGACCATATAGAGATTTTCTCAATCTGCAGACAAAATCACCAGGAGAAGCAACTACATACCCAGGTGGAAGGCTCATGTACACTTCCTCGGCTAACTCTCCATGAAGAAATGCATTCTTAACATCAAACTGTCGGAGTGGCCAGTTTAAACTAGCAGCAAATGAGAGCAGAACCCGAATAGTGTTCATCTTGGCAACAGGGGCAAATGTTTCATCATAGTCTATACCATACGTCTGAGTAAACCCCTTTGCTACAAGGCGTGTTTTGTACCGATTCACTGATCCATCTGCATTATGCTTCACAGTAAACACCCAACGACAACCTACAGCCTTCTTGCCTTGTGGTGGAGGCACAAGTTGCCAAGTATTGTTCTTCTGCAATGCCTCCATCTCTTCCTCCATTGCCTTCCTCCACTTTGGATCCCCCAACGCATCCTGCACTTTTTTAGGTACTGATACAGCAGATATTTGATTCACAAATGATTCATATGACTTAGACAACCTCCTAGTGGACATATAATTGGCTACTGGGTATTTTGATTTGGCAGTAAGAGTAGATTCATATCTTTTGGTTGATTGACCCCGAGTGGTCCTATTTGGTAACACATATTGCTCAACATTAGACTCACTACTACTAGTACTAGTCGGTGGACATACCTCAAATGAGTGATCTTCAGTACCAGGAAGTTGTGGGTCAGGGGTAGAAGCGATGGCAGGAGGGGCAGTTGTGTCTTCAACTTCATTTTCAACCATAGAAATTGGTGTCTGGATGTTTGGAGCTACTGCTTCAAGAGGTGGCGAGCTGATGCTCTCAACTGGATCCGTAAAAAAACCTCCTGCCTGTGTGACTTCTTCTTCTCCTCCTTCTGATTCCTCCCCCTCTCCATGATACAGTTCTTCAAAATATGAATTCTCCCCCTGAAGAGCTGTATCTGAAGAGGAAAAATAACTCATGTCCTCAAAGAAGGTAACATCCATAGTGACATTGTCAGGACCCACCCCGGAATTTCCCCCTAAACCCCAAGATGGACCTGCGGGGCCCACTTTTCGGGAAAATTCGACAGAACTTCCCCTAAAAGTGGACAACCCAAACCTGTTGTAATGACACAAAGATAATACACTTCTAGGTTTAATTCAATTTTACATTCTGAAGCCACCTTGCTTCCCAAACAAACAACCCACAATTTACTAAGCATAAAAGTCTAAGTGCATAATCATAAGGACTTATATATTACAACCCAACAGCTCCAATCTTTCCACTTCCTCGGAATAACACAAACTCCGACACGTTCCATAATTATACAAATATTTAAATAAAGCCTCCCAAGGTCATCAGAGCAATCTATGGAACTAAAATAAAATATAATACATAAGGTAGGTTAATAAATAACCTACAGATCGAGGATAGGTGGCAATGATGGTGCTAAGCCTCAACTCCTACGCCAGACAGCAACACTGCGAACTGGGCATTTGAAACCAAATGGCCCAGGGGAAAGTAAGTAAATAAAACGTTAGTGTGAGTAGACAAAAGAATAAGTAATTAATAGAGAAGAGAAAATTCCTCACTTTCCCACATTTATTCTTTTAAAAACCAATTCAATGCATGCAATAAGGCAAAAACAATTTTCTTAGAAATCAAGTATTCGTAGAACCAAGCCAGCCCCGCTGGTTAAGTGAAAATCGGACTAGCCCCGCTAGTCAAAGATAAATAAAAAGTATGGGGATAGCGTCATCACCATACGGTAGAAAGGGAGCCTCCCAGGCTCGGGTCGGAGTGTCCCACACTCTTGAGCATCCCATGCTCGGCTCTACTCACCCACAAACACAAAGTAAGCGGGGAGGAGTACTAATAGGCTAGCTAGCAATAAATATGACGACCCAGGTATGGTGGGTTAAAATCACGAAAATCGAAAACAGAAGGACTTTCCCATTATATCACAAGTAACAAAAATATAGAGGCCAATGGTGTGACCCCGCACACCCAAAAATAATCTCAATTCAGGAATAAATTAAGCGGAAAATAATGCGTCAGCGTAATTCTCTCGCAAAACCCCATATCCATATTTCTCTTAAAGCTCAAGAATCGATAATTCAAATCTAATAAAATTCCCGAAAATTACCTTGAAATAATAATTCAACCAATAATTTTAATCTCAAATATAAATCTCAAATCGAGTTTAGTAAGTCTCAACTCAAAAGTCCAAGTCATAGTTCAAATATTCAAATCAAAAATAAAATGCTCAATAATTTATCGATAAATAAAACCATTCATGCTTAAGAAAAATAATTGCATGCATTGTTTTAAATTAAACGTCCACTCACAGTATAGGGCTAAGTCTGCCGTCGATCCGCTCCCTCCTCGTGGGAATCCTCCTCACGTCCTGTATAATAAAACGTTCGTAAACCAATAATTACAGGACGGAAAGTTAAATTTACGGCAAATAAAAACCGAACCCCAACATTGTCTTTATGCTCCCAAAACCTTCCATCTTCACCATTAACACCGACTTAATAATTTAACTATTGTAGGGCAGAATCATGGAAAATCTGATGAACAGAGTTCCCATAATTCAATTAACTCTATACTTCGGAAAAGGATCGAAATTGATATTTATTCTTCTTCAAATCTATCCCAAAATATATTCACAGGATCTACATCACACAAGTGAGTAACTAGCTCAACAACATAAGCCAAATTCCAGCCCTACACACATTCACGCGCCACCTACAGTGGCGGCGAGTGGCGCCGACGCGCCGGTAACAACCTCCACAACCGGCTGCCAAATTTCAGGTACAACAACAACTCAACACACTGATCGTTTTTCTCAACTACAATACATCCAAATTTTACCTTGAAACAGTCGAAACCGGCCGGTGAAGGAAAACCCAGAAATTTCAAACCCTAGGTTTGAAATTTCCTTCAATTCGTCCTCCACACAGCAAATTGGAGCTAGAAGCTTGAGGGCAAACGATCACCGGCTCGAGGCGCCCCTAATAGACTAGGTTTGGCGGTCGGAGATGGCCAGAAATGGGGGAATTGCCGAAAGAGCCAAACTGCAGCTGTGATGGTTCTTGCTTCGATTTGAGGTTTCTCGGCCAAATCACCACAACCTGAGGCTACTAGGGTGTAGGGGGGAGGAAGGCGCTCCTGTGGTGGCCGGTGGCACACCAGTTGGTGGGCGGACGGCGTGGAATCGAAGGGAAGAAGAAGAACCCGAAAGGGAAAGGGGAGAGTTCGGGAGAGAGGTGGGTTTCCGGTTTTGGAAACCTACCACAGTAAAAATCCATTATTTAATTATATCCCATTTTTACCATGAACAGTAATTCTCGTATTTCCCTCATAACTTTCACATACGAACTCCAATTTTTACGTATCACAAATACACACGCTCGGTTTAAAGTCTTCTACAACTTTCATAAAGAAAATTTCCTCAAAAACTGACCCGAACAAAAGTCACCTTTTTTTTTTTTTTTGGAGAATGAAAAGTCACCTTTTAGGACCACTAAAAATATCAGAACGAAGTAAAAATTAAAAATAAAGGACTAAATACTGTTTAGTCCTTGAACTTTTGCCCTAAAAACACTTCAGTCCCTGACCTTCTAATTTCACACGTTTAGTCCTTGTACTTCAAAATTTCGAACCAATAGGTCCTTGCCGTTACTCTCCATCCAAAAATTCCATTAAAGCGCTGACGTGGCAGTCTCTCCGCGATAAAACGACTATTATACCCTCACATTTTTTTAATTTAATTTTTTTTTTCCTTTTGTTTATCTCTTCTTCTTCTTTTTCCTTTTCTTTTTTTTTTGGGGGAAATTGGCAAATTGTTCTCTTCTTCCCGATCTTCATGACCAAGGTCATCTCTCTCTCTTCTCTCTCTCTCTCTCTCTCTCTCTCTCTGTTCTCTACAACCAAAATTACCCCAAGTTGGGTTCCTCTTTTGCGGCGCCATCACCGTCGCTCAGCCCTCGGCGGTGCTCACCCTCATAGCTTCTTCTTCAGGTTACTCTCACTTCTTCTTCTCTTAAATGGGACGATCTGGGTTTCAAGGAGAAGGGAGAGATCCAGGTCAGGGACGGAGGCGAAGCAGGTCGATACCGAGTCGACTCAATCGTTGACGGTGGGATGATCTGGGTTCCGAGGCGGAGAGAGAGATTGAGATCTGGGACGGAGGCGAAGCAGGTCGGGTTCTGGTGGAGGTCACGAGTCCCAAAGCATGAGGGAGGTACAGCGGTGCAATTATGGGTTTGCATTGGCTCAGTTGTGCAATTCAATTTAGGAGGACTCTGAACCCGAGTTTGTGGTGATTCAGACTTAAGGTTTTTGATTTGTATTGGGTTTTGATGAATTGAGGAAGGAGTGTAGTGGGTTTGCTAGCAATGAAAAGAAGAAAATCAAGAAACCCAAAAAATTGAAATCTTGAAATTGAAGAACTGAAGAAGAAGCTCAGAATGGCGCATCAAATGTGCCTCGACTGCCACCAGCGCCGGATTGAGTCGGAGTTCTTCGGATTGATTCAATTCTCTACCCCTCTCTCTTTCATCCCTGTGCATTAAGTACCTGCAAAAGTTCATCGCTTTTTGATTTTGTTGAGAAAGGTGCATACTCAAATTACTTGGGTTTTTGCAGTTGTCTAGTTCAAGTGGAAAAGCTGCTTCATCTTCTCAATTCTTGCTCAAGTATCTACCTAGTCATCACCATGATTGCTTGACAAAATTTGTGTAGTGATTTGGCTCAATTTGATTCTGGAAATGAATTAGCTTTTGATTTGTGTAGTAGAATAGCTCTAGTACTGTTTGATTAACTGAATTGCAGCTCATATATGAGATTGCTGATTGGTTGCTGATTTCAGTTGATGGAGAAGGAGAATGGTGCGTGGTTTCAGGTGAGGCGTGTGAAGAGAAGAGAGGGAGAAATGAGGCAGAGGAGAAGAGATAAACAGAATAAAAAAAATAAAAAAAACAAACAAACAAATAGAAAAAGAGAAAAGAAAAAATAAAAAATAAAAAAAAAGAGAAAATAATTAATTTATTAAAAAAAAAGTGAGGGTAGAATAGACATTTTGGCCCCAAAGAATTGTCACGTCATCGATTTAACCGATATTTTGGATGGAAAGTAACGGCAAGGACCTATTTGTCCGAAATTTTAAAGTACAGGGACTAAACGTGTGAAATTAGAAGGTCAGGGACTGAAGTGTTTTTTAGGTAAAAGTTCAAGGACTAAACAGTATTTAGTCCAAAAATAAACGACATTTACCGTCTAAATGGTTAGTAAACCGATAAATCTAGGTTCGGGACGTAACAGACATAGTACTTCCTGGTAGGTGGATGATAGCACTTGTACCCCTTCTAATACCCTCCGTAGCCAACAAACACACATTTAAGTGCCCGGGCATCCAACTTAGACCTCTGGTTTTTAGGAACATGGACAAAGGCAACACAACCAAAGACACGAGCTGGAAGATTATGAAATGAAGGTAAGGAGACATGAGATGCAAGAACCTCAAATGGAATTTTTCCCTGAAGGACGCTAGGTGGAAGACAATTGATAAGATGGGAGGAAGCATGCACAACATCGCCCCAAAGATACTTAGGCATATGAGCACTAAAGAAAAGGGCACGAGCCATATCAAGTAAATGACGGATTTTCCTTTCAGACACTCCATTTTGTTCTGGTGTTTGTGGACATGTAGTTTGGTGAACAATCCCATGGGTTGTAAAAAACTCTTGGAAAACATGATTAACATATTCCCCCCCATTGTCAGAACGAAGGACTTTAATGGTGCTATGGTATTGTGTTTTACGAGAGTACGAAAAGTTTGAAAAGCTGGAAAGACTTCATCTTTGATTTTTAGAAGAGCAACCCATGACAATCTCGTACAATCATCAATAAATAACACAAAGTATCTCATACCCGACACAGTGGGTTCTCTAGATGGCCCCCAAACATCAGAATGAATCAACTCAAAAGGAACAACACTTTTATTAGAAATACTAGGAGAGTAAGTAGCACGATGACTCTTGGCCAAAACACATGTTTCACAATGTAAAATAGACTCATCCACACCAATAAACAATGTAGGCATGGTTTTTCTCATAAGACTAAAAGAGGGATGCCCTAAACGGCGATGCCACAACCAAATTTCACTTAGCTTATCAGAACTCGAAGTCAAAGTGGCGCAGGACTGTGCTCCTGGTTTCTCTCCTGCGTATGTCTGATCCAGATGGAACAACCTGCCCCTCAGATACCCCCGACCGATTATCTCCCTGGTGAGAAGATCCTGAAAAATCACATACATATGATAAAAGGTTACGGAGCATTTAGACTCAGTATTCAACTGGGGAACAGATATCAAATGGTGAGACAAGTCAGGCACATATAACACATTATGAAGTTCTAAGGTGGGAGTAATACGAAATGACCCTGACCCTAACACAGGAAAGGCCTCACCATTGGCATTGGTTACATAGGACACTGGTGGGGAAGACAATTCAGTAAAATATGATTTGTCATAAGTCATATGATCGGAGGCACCAGAATCAATAATCCATGTATCAGAACCAACAAAGTTAGAAACCTTTATGGCCATACCAATTTTACCTCGACCAGCTATAGAGGCTGTAGGAGTAGCTCCACCTACTGTATGATGATCTTGGCCAGCCACTCCATAGAAATCCGGTTCTTGGACCAATTGAACAGCATCTGCTTTCGCCTTAGGACGATAACCTTGCTTTTTAGGTTTAAGGTGTGGGTTCAACTTCTAACAAGTCTCTCGAACATGCCCAAGGTCATTACAATAAGAACATTGAGGACGAGGGCAGTTGGTGAAGCCTTGTGGGAAACCTTGCTGATGAAGTGGGGCTGAACTCTGCTACTGAAGGAAAGGTGCAGGTGACTTGGCCTGAATGGCGAGGCTAGATACTTCAACCTATTCATGTTTGACACTCTCTTGTTGAGACTCATCCTTGCGGATGTATGTAAAAGATGTGTTCAAACTAGGAGGGTCTGTCATTCTGAGCAATTCTCCCTTGGCACTGCTATGCTTCTCATCAAGCCCTCTCAGGAATACATGGACCCTTTCTAGCTTCTTCTCCTTCTGGTACCACACAAGATCTTCCTGATTCTTGATCTTGCAAGGACGCTTCCGATCAATTTCAGCCCATACATTCTTCAGCTTGGTGAAATACACAACTACTGGTTGCCCATTCTGTTGCATACTAGTAGCTTTACACATCAATTCATGAACCTGTATAAAATCAGACTCGTTGGTATACAAATCCCCCAATGTCTTCCATATTGTTTCAGCAGTCTCACACTCTTCCACCAACTGTAACACATCTTCAGTCATGGCTTTGAACAAGAGAGCGATCACAGATCCATCATTATCCTCCCATTTAGCATAGGCATCCACATCTTCCTCACCAGGAGCTTTGGTTTCTCCATTTACATGCCCCATCTTATGTATGCCACGAAGATGGACAGACATAATCTTCTTCCATGTTCGAAAATTGGTACCATTGAGTTTTGGACCACCAAAAGAACCACCATCTGAACTTCGAACAGAAACCTCAATCTTTTGGACCTCATTGATCTTAGAACTCTGTCCTTCACTATCATCACCACCCATTGCAACAATACAGCAGTAAAATCACAAAATCACAGAATATGCAGCGGAATGAAAGAGACAGAAGATTCCAAAATATAATAATAGAACGTGCAAATTTTTTTTTTTTGGAACCTGTTGCATGGGTCGGGTTGGCCCGGGTTCGACTTGTTGCATGGGTCAGGTCACTTTAACTGCAGAAGACGCCGACGTTGATTTGGACGGAGACACCGACGCCGATCTGAACAGAGGAACGATTCTGGGCTGGTGACGTCGGTCTGGTAATCAAGGGAGGAACGATTTTGGGCTGGTGACGCCGGGCTGGATCAAGAGAGGCTGATCTGGATTGATGAGAGGAGCGGCGGCGGTCTTGGGCTGAAGACGAAGCCGACTGGACAAGAGGAGCGACGACAGTCTTGGGCTGAAGACGAGGCCGTCTGGACTAGAGGAGCAATGGCGGCCTTGGGCTGAAGGCGAAGCCAATCGTAGCTGTGAGATGAGGAAGTTGACCGTGAAGAATGAAGACGTCTGCCAACAGTTGGAGAACGACGTCGTCTAACCCACAGAGGGTTCTAAGTCAACTGTCTTCCGGCCTCGTATTGAGAGAAGACTAAAGAAGAAGAAAAAAGAGACAAAGTCCTTTGGATCTTTGCTCTGATACCAAGTCAAATAGAACAAGGTTGAGATAATGAATTTTCTGATATTTTATTAAACTCATTATGTGGTGTATATAAACAGATTACAATCGTACTACAACTATTGTGTACTAGTGTTACGTCCCGAACCCAAATTCACCCGTTTACTGGTCATTTGGACGGTAAACGACAACTACTTTCACTTTGACTGTCGTTTCAGCACTTTTAGTGGCCCTAAAAGTTGACTTTTGTTCGGGTCAGAATTTGAGGAAATGTTCTTCATGAAAGTTGTGGGGGACGTTAAACCGAGCGCGTGCATATGTGGTGCGTAAAAATCGGACTTAGTATGCGAGAGTTATGGCCAAAAATGTAGAATTTACTGTTCATGGTAAGTTGTATATATATGGAAATTTACTGATGGTAGATTTTTATTTTTGGAAACCTACCCAACCGGGTAACTCTCCTTTCTCTCTCTCCCCGACTCTTTCTCCCCTCTCGGCCGGATCTCTTCCCCTTCCGATTTCTTCCTCCTCCGGCCGACCCAGGACGTAATCCGGCCACCCCCAAGCTCGGTTTCTTCCCCTTGTCACGCCTGTGGAGGTATTTTACGACGATTTGGCCGGAGAAGCTCGATTTGGAGCGGAGGAAGCTACGGTGGCAGTTAGCTATTTTTGCCGATCTCCGGCGATTCCGGCCACCTCCGGTCACCATCTTGCCGTCGAAGCTTGGGTTTTCCACGAAGATCATTTCCCCTAAGGCCTTGCATTCCAATTTGCTGTGTGGAGGCCGAATCGACGAAGAACATCTTTGGGTCCGAAGCAATTTTCTGGGCAAACTTCATCAGCTTAATCCGAGCTCTTAAAGGTAAAATTGTGAGATGTTGTAGTTGAATGAATGGTTAGGTTTGTTGAGTAGAAGCTACTGTCTAAATTTGGTGGCCATCAGAGGTGGTGGCCGCCGGCGTGTGGGCCCCACTCGCCGCCACTGTGGGTGGCGCGTGGTGGCGCGTAGGGCTGACATTTAATTCCAATTTTTAACCCATTAAATCCTATAATTTGAGTAGAGCTTGTTTATGAAGTTTGGTAATTTTTGGAGGAGTTTGGAATTGTTTGTGAATTTTGAAAGTGTGGAGTTTCGGTTATTGATTTGTGGGAATCCGGCCTTCGGATTTCCCTTATTCCGTCATGGAATACCTTAATCGATGGATTGATATAAATGGTGAAGTTTGGCTTGAAGTCGAAAGGAGTTGGAGTTGCTAGTTTACGTGGGGTTTTCGGGATTCATTATAGAATCGTATTGTTTTATCGAATTGTTGTTTACGGAATACAATTGTGTACAGGACGAGATACTGACTCATCGCTCGACGAGGATCCTTACGCTTGGATACCACGCTAGCCATATACTGTGAGTGGACGTTTGTTTTTGAATATTGATGCATGCATTTATTTTTCGAATTAATGTTTTATTAATTATCATATTATTTTAGTTTCGGATATGATTTCGGTTTTGGAATATTGCTTGGATTTTCCATCATGATTTTTGGAACGTGAGTTTTATTCACTCGGATTTGAACTTGTGATTTAAGTGATTTTCGACGAATTATTTTTCCGAGGTGATTCCGAAATTTATTAATATATTTTATTCGTCGATATTGAGATTTTTGGAATATTTTTTTCGAAATGGGATTTCGATGGAATTATATTTCTTGTTATTTGTTGACTTTCGATTTTGGCATTGGGAATGCCTTATTGTTAATCTAGTTATTCTTTTAGCGTGTGGGACACGCTGTTGCTTTATACGACTTTTACGAGAATTTCCGGGTACGGTTGGGAATCGTACCCGTGTTTTCTTTATTCGTGGGACATGGGGAAGCCTTATAGATTTACTGGATTTTAATGGTTTTTACCCGCCATACCTGGGTCGTCATATTTATTGCTAGCTAGCCTATTAGTACTCCTCCCTGCTTACTATGTGTTTGTGGGTGAGTAAGAGCAGAGCATGGGATGCTCCAGAGTGTGGGACACTCCGACCCGAGCCTGGGAGGCTCCCTTCTCGTATGGTGATAACTTCTTCCCCATACTTTTTCGTGACTTGACTAGCGGGGCTAGTCCATTATTTTCGTAACCAGCGGGGCTGGTGTGTTTTTACGAGAATCTTGGATTTGTCGATAAATGTGTTTTTCTTAAAAGTTGCATGCATCGGGTTTTTAAAAGGGATAAATGTGGAAAAGCACAAAACCCACTTTTCTTTACAATTATTTATTTATTTATTTTGTCCACTCACGCTAACGTTTTATGTGCTTTTCCCCTGGGCCCTTCGGTTTCAAATGCCCAGTTTGCAGAGTAGCTGGTTCGGCATAGTAGGATTCGGGGCATAGCATCTGCTGCTGTTGTTTTCATATTGTAGGTTAATCGTTGAACCTACTTGTATTACGAATTCTTAATCTTCTTTAGATTGCTCTGATAACCTGTGGGACAATTGTTGTAAAGTTTGGGTGTTGCCCCTGTGTATGTTGAAATGTTCGGTTTTTAGTTGTAAATTGTGGAGTTGTTGGATTTTGGGGAGCAGGGTGGCTCCAGGAGATTATGGTTGATTTGTTAGAAGTGTGATTGTAATTCTACAGGTTTTGGGTAGTCCATTTTAGGGGTGACTCTGCCAAATTTTTGGTAGAGTTATTCCTAAGGTGGGCCCTACAGGGCCACCTCGGATTTCAGGGTGAAATTCGGGGCAGGTCCTGTCAACTAGTGTACTACACTACATATACAAGGTAAGTAGTTACAACAATATATTCCCTTATAGTTTATTCCTAATAGAGAACTATGACTCACGCTAACATATGCTCTAATTGATTAGATTAAGAAATACAGTTATTCATTACCAGCAATATATTCGTTATTTGCTCCATGCTTTTCTTTTCTCATCACACAGAAGACGTAACAGAAATCCCTCTTGAGGATGGAAGCGCATCTGTCTAGACAAACGTCTAGATATTGCCTACCTTGCCGACCAAAAGTAGCCTCAGCCTCACGAATCTGCACTGCTGCCACAACGAACACATAGATCAGAAACACCGCAACAAGCTTCTTTGCCATATCGATATTGGTCGTCTTCAGATAATCTCTCGAGTTATCTTCGATCGATCACAGGCAATAGTAATTTATAGGGAACTTAACAACTTATTTCAAAAGTATACACCTATAAATGGCAACTATTTTGATTGCTTTTCTGGAATGAACGGTATTTGGAACTGTCACAGTTTCCTCAGTTTTACCATGTGCGGTTAGAAGATGCATGCATGCATGTAGTGGTTAGAGACTTCGAGAACTTAATTAATTGGTCATTTGACGGTATAACTAATATCAAATTTTGTGGACATGAAATTTGTCCCATTTGGTGTTTAATGTAACTTTATTTGATAATTTATATGTTAAATTAATGTCGTAGAAGCTCATTCGTCTAATTTTTTTTCTTCTATTTTTATCGCAAAGAATGCATCGATATCGGGACAAATTGTTCTCCCACCGAGAACCCCAACAGAGCTAGAAGACTGCATAGCATCAATTAAATCATGGAGCCGAGGAGGCCCTACATCTTTGCAAAACATAGCTTGCACCAATGACAAAACGTACATATCTTGCCAATTTGTGAGCCACCAAGTTAGAGCGTTTCTTCACATGCTTCCAAGAGACCATATCAAACTCTTATCCAAAAGTTTAATTTGTTCAGCTCATTCGTCTAATTTGTTATTTTCTGTTCTTATCCAAAAGAAAAAAAGAAAAAAAAAAAGGGCCTCAGATTAAGCGTTAAACAGTAGCTTGCAATGTTGGTTTTGATCATCTCGTTCTTCAATTAAACTTTGCTAAGCTCACAAATAGATGGAAATCTTCCAGAAGGTTACATATCTTCTTTGACTTTCAATCAATCACTTTTACCCCCATCGATCATTATCTTTACGTACAGTACGTTTTCAACAATCAGCACGTACAAAGATATACATAACTTGACCTTAATCTCTCGTACTTTTTCTTTTTCTAGAAAGTAAACAGTTTGCGATATGATTATTCTCCATTTTATGTAGTTAGAAATAAAAGAAAACATTACTGTGAAGCTGTGCATACCGTAACAAACGACAAATACATCATGTCATCGCCTATCATGCATCTACATTCCTTTATATATTTCGAATCACAGTCAAGTTTGACCATGAGATTGGATTCATAATTACAATATTAAGTTGAATTTTGAATAACTTTTTTTTCGGCAATGCCAGCAGCAGCCATCGATCTCTGATAACTTGATAATGTATGATATATTCAGGATAAATTTATTCATCTAACTTAAGTATCTACATACTTGTGGCCGGTAGCAAATCAGTGAAAGAGGAAAAGGAACTAGCAATATATATTTCTTTTAATATATAAATGATCTGGTCATGCAAGCACACTCTTTGAACATATATATAATTTCCTTAAAGATAAAACTATTAACTTTCATTTTCAATTTTTAAATCTTGTAAATTTCAGTCAAAATAAAGCATATATCATGCATCTAAAATGAGATTTTATATGATATATATAACATATGTTAAATTTACACTCGATCTAAAATTTAAAACAGAAATAAACTCTAATCTAAATTTTAATTGATTCGGAATTATAGATCAACAACGTTACATCTTGTAATCATGCAGATCAAGTTGTTCTACGATTTTACATGTTCGAGTCAAACAACAAATTGAACCGTAATTAAAGTGCGGCTTTTTTTTTTTCGATACAGTTTCTTCTTTTTCGTTTTTGTGTATGTACGTGTATGTGAAAAAAATGAAACCAAACTACTTGAATTAATTGGTTTTGCATTTTTTCTTCTCACCCCTAGTTGTTTTAGTTTTCACCAAGTATCTTGTCTGCAGCAACGTGTCTAATCTATTATTGTTTGATTTGGATACAAAACTTAGCTAGCTTATAATCTTGTATACGAAACTTAGCTAGCATGATCCGACTGATACTTGTTTTTACGTTAGTAATTTTAGCTTTGGAAGTTTGGTGCAGACCTAAACTTAATTTCACGCTGTTTTTCTATAATAAGAGAGTGAAGATCATATATAAGACTTCACTATGATCATGTTCATTCGTAAGCTATTGGCTTTTGCTTCCTCGATCAATTAAATGCATTATAACTCGACTTCTATCTATATATAGCAACCTCATATGCGTAGATTTTACATAGAGAAAGCTTCAATATGAAAGTGAGTTGTATAAGCAAAACTCTATCAAGTATCGATATGTTATCCCAGAAAGACGGCATTAATTATTAGGTCGAGGAATTAGGTGATTGATCTAAAAATTTTAATTGATTTCTTAATTTGAGATGATGGATCTATATTTAAGTAAAATAATACACATACCGACATACCGTGAAGTAACGATTTGGAGAAAAATTAATCGAGGTTCCATCTAATTAAATGGCTAAGCTCTTCAATGAATTATAACATGTTCCAGATAGATCGAATTAATTGAATCACGATGATGCAAGAAAGATGGTGATGTGTTCAAAGTCAATGTCGACGCAAGGGCGCCTAGCTAGCTAAATTGCCACCTTGAATACAGTACCAGCAGCATCCTTTGACTATTGACATTAGCCTTTACGGTGCCCTATAGTCGCATCTACACGTTTAACTAACTATAAATAGACATGACCTCCACACCCATTTCTCACAACTCAGATCAAACATGGCTTCCTCTGTTCAATTTTGTGCCCTCTTCTCAACCCTACTCTTAATCTTCACATCTGCCACCTTTGCTCAACAATCCTTCAGACCCAAAGCCCTCGTCGTTCCGGTCACAAAAGACGCTTCTACCCTCCAATACACCACTCGTATTGCTCAACGAACCCCTCTCGTCCCCATCAGCCTTGTCCTCGACCTCGGCGGCCAGTTCCTCTGGGTAGACTGCGAGCAAAACTACGTGTCCTCCACGTACCGCCCGGCACGTTGCCGCTCCGCCCAATGCTCACTCGCAGGAGCCAGCGGCTGTGGCGACTGTTTCTCATCCCCCAAACCTGGCTGCAACAACAACACATGCGGCGTCACACCTGACAACACCGTCACACGCACCGCCACCGGCGGTGAACTCGCCCAAGACGTGGTTTCTGTCCAGTCAACGACCGGGTCAAACCCCGGCCAAAACGTTACCGTTTCAAACTTCCTCTTCGCTTGTGCACCGACGTCGCTTTTAAGCGGCCTCGCTGCCGGAGTTTCCGGCATGGCCGGTCTAGGAAGGACTAAAATAGCCCTCTCTTCGCAATTTGCTTCGGCTTTCAGCTTCAAAAGAAAGTTCGCCGTCTGCTTATCCTCCTCCACCTCCGCAAATGGAGTCGCTTTCTTCGGTGACGGGCCGTACTCTCTCCTCCCAGGAATCGACGTTTCCCAGTCCCTCACATACAGCCCTCTCTTCATCAACCCCGTTAGCACCGCCTCGGCTTTCTCCCAGGGCGACGCCTCCTCGGAATACTTCATCGGCGTGAATTCAATCAAAGTCAACGACAAAGCCCTCGATATTAACACCACCTTGCTCTCCATCAACAACTCCTCCGGCGTGGGCGGGACCAAGATCAGCACCGTGAATCCCTACACTGTTCTAGAAGCTTCCATTTTCAAAGCCGTAACTGAAGCATTCGTAACCGAGTCCGCGGCTAGGAATATCTCTAGAGTAGCTGCTGTGGCTCCCTTCGAGGTGTGTTTCAGCACGGAGAACGTGTTGAGCACGCGCCTGGGGCCGTCGGTACCAGAGATCGACCTGGTGCTGCAGAATGAGAGCACGTACTGGAGAATGTTCGGGGCCAACTCAATGGTGTACGTAAGCGACGACGTTTTGTGCCTAGGGTTTGTGAACGGCGGAGAGAATGCGATGACTTCGATTGTGATCGGCGGGCACCAGTTGGAGGACAATCTTGTGCAGTTTGATTTGGCAGCTTCGAGGGTTGGGTTCAGCTCGACTTTGTTGGGGAGGCAAACTACTTGTTCCAACTTCAACTTCACCTCCGTTGCCTAGATAATGTTTTACTGATCTCTATACATATATACATGCATGTTGAATAAGTATACACTATATGTGTATAGTGTTAATAATTGGCCAATAGTGATTGACAAATAGTTGGCCCCTATACATTTCTTTTTTTTTTGAAACGACCCCTATACATTTCTTTTGTTTGTATTGATCTTGTATCATATACATTTATAGGTAAAGAAAACTGTTACTTTCTCTATAGAGAATTAATCCTTTTTCTAGTTATGAAACTATTTGGAGTTGAGAGATTGCAAGGTGAGTGGATTTCTGGCCTTTTATAGCTGGCGACTTTAAATGTTGGTGTTAGCCATCCCCGGTGATCAATGTTGATCGAGGCCGAGGGTTTGGTTTGGAGACCATCTCCACTTTAATTGCCTATTGCTTTTTTGAGCAATGAAAAATGAAAAATTGACGGTCAATAATTTTGAGTTTTTCTATTGGAACCTCTAAATTTACTCACTTGACCTCTATGCTTTTTACACCTCTGATTAAATTTTCAAATACTAAATTTACTCACTAAACTTCCTCAAATAACCTCGCTTATATAATTTGCAAACAAATTATTATCTTTAAAATAAAAAATTTAGTCATTTCAATGATTTAATCACTCTATAAATCTTAACTAAATATACATTTCTTAATCAAACTTGAGTTTCAAAAATTAATGTCTAATCAATAAGAAAATGCCATGAACTATTATGTTTTTTTTTTTTTTCTATTTTAGCTGTGCAAAAAAAAAAAAAATCATTTGTTTTTATTCTCAAAAAAAAAAATTCATTCGTTTTTTAATGTTTATTTTTTTTCTGTATTTTTTGTACCACATGATTAATTATTTAAATATTTTTAGTTTTTAGTTTTTTTTTTTTTTTTTTTTTTGCAAATATAATGTATTGACTTAGATTTAGGTCATAAATCATAAGAGGATTTATTTATTTTTCCCTCACCAATATGCGTTCAACATATATATTATACATTTTTATGTCACATGATCTTAATCATATTTTTAATTCTTATTAAATATATATGAATGCTTGAATGAGTATGTAGTGAAATTGGAAAATGAAAATAAATAAGGAAAATAATAAGGAATACAATCTAATATTATTGAATTGAAAATTCTACATAAAATAAATATAATATTTTTTTGGTATAATTATTGTCCTTAATAGTCATTTTATAGTAGGTTATATATGTCATTTAATAATTCATAATAGAGTGAGGTCAAGTGAGCAGATTTGGAGGTCCCAATAGAAACTCTCATAATTTTTATGGTGTTTAGGGACAAGAGAAATTGAGAGAATACTTGAATATTTTCATTGAAAATAGAGGTCTCTTTATATAGAATTTTACATGTACAATATCTTGGAGTACAAGAAATGATCTAGAATATTCTACTCTATTACAACTAGAGAACTTTTTACAGTTTCATAAATTCTCCAGTGTTACAAATACACAATTTTCTTGCCAGCAGCCTCGTATGTCAATCTCTCCATTATTTAATTGTCTGATTATGTCAACCCCTTCAGACCAAAAACAAAAAATATTCAACCCTTTCTCCTTCTCCTTTAAATAGAGGTCTCTTTTGATTAATAGGCTTTTTTACCCTGTGAATTTTATTTGGATAATCAAAAAACATCTAAGATACCATCATTGAGCGTCAATTGCATAAGCAATACTTTGATTTACTCTTCAAATTATGAAATGTTTGCCACACACATTTCTTTTCATTAGATAAAGCGATATTATACGTACTTGCACTTGACATGAATGAGCAGCTGTAGTTCTTCAAAACCCTATAAGGTATAACCAACCTTTACCAGGCCGGTCAAGAATGATATCATACAAGACACACAACTACAAACCTTTTGATGCCTGGAACCTAGCTCAAGGCATTCTAAGTATAATTTTTGTTTTTGTTTTTCATTGCACTTATTTATATGTTGTCTAATAAAATTATATTAAAATAAGCATGCACATGGCTACGCCTAAACTCCCAGGCTCAAGCCCCTTTGGCCCTTTCCATCGCCTGCCTACCGCCAATTTTAGAACATTGAATGTACGAAGATCGAAGATGGATAAAATATAAAATACAATCAACCAAATTAAATTACTATCATTACAATTACAATAAGGATCAGAAACTTAGTTTGAAAACTAATGCCTCGTCAGATAAAAGAAATTCTTCGCACTTGCTTCTCCTCAGTCCAATTGCTATAAGTAGCTGGTTCTTCTGCTTCGACCAAATTTGCATAACTTTTTAGGGAAATCAAGCTCCCATTAAGACTCATTATTCGCCTTCACTCCAAATCACACCCCTTAATTGGACATTTGAAAAGATTATCTTCCTAACAACAGGTGGTCTTAGATCCAAAAACAATGTTAATGTGGCTGGTTGATCTATGAAAAGTATGCCATGCTCCCACTCACAACAAACAGCTCGGAAAAACTCAAATTGAGGATCTAATTCAAGCATGTGGATATTGATGGAATAATCGAGCATCCAGTGTTTTTTATTGTAATCTTTCATCACCCATATCTCAATATTCGTACATATGGGTTCTACCTTGAACTCCTTCGCTAGTATAACCATTAAACAACCAATGCATATATATCTCCATATGCACATGTGTACTCTTTGAGCATTTTAAACCACAAACAGGTGGAACTGAGGGTACCTGTCGCCGTACACTTGTGCCGAGTACAAGCACTTGGGATACACGACAGTTCGCCGCTGAAGGACATTTTGGAATGAGAATTTCTGTAACACGAAGAATCTTGTAGGTGTTGGTTATACTATCATATCCCATACAAACTCCACTGTGGAATATGGACCATAAACTTGCTGGGCAATGCTGTGACTGGGGGGGGGGAGCCTCAGAACTTCTCCCGGAAGAGGATTGATCAAGAAGCTGAGTGCATGATCGCATCGATTTTTGATGCAAAACAAGTTCCAAAAAAACAAAATATAGACTGTAATGGGCGGGATTGGATGACTGCAAAATGTCTCTGACAATAAGTTGAGCACCTTGGGCATTGGCATGGTCCTCGTAATGCAGTGAATGCAATTAAGGTCGTTATTCGGTTATGAGTAGTTAAACAATTTGATCGAAGATAGCGCAGGATAAGTTGAGTGGGAGCAGGTGGTACATGAGAGTCTGAAGCAAGTAGAAAACGCGTGTGCAGCGTCACAAAAGAGGGGGAATCGACAAGGTCTTAGAGACACATCGGATGCAACACACTGACTTTGCAGGCACTTTCTTCAGGATGTCAACCAGGATTTCCATGGGTAGGTTGATCAAATTCAACTTCTTGCTGTTGTTGATGTTGAGGTTGTAGGGCCTCATTTTCCAAATGGTTGTTGCGCTGGGCTGGGATTGGCGCCGTTGGATATAGGCTATATAGTTTTCGCATCCTATCAGCACTTGATCGCCCAGTGCTGCTTCTTGTTGTCGGCCTCGTCTCTGCTCTGTGCTGGTTGGCATGAGAGCTCACTCATCCTAACCATGTCAGGTAAACTGATCAAGCTTGATTCGTTAATGGATCTCCCTTTCACCCATTTTAAGCAATCTTCTGCTTCTTTATTAAATTGACTTGCAAGTTTGGGAAAGGCCAAAATCGACTATCGTTCCATATTGAAAAGGCCACATTCTCTGTCAAATATCAGTAATGAAGTTCCCTATGCATTGTTGCCTATAGACTGATAGGTTCCTGAATCTTTGTGAATGTGAATGATTTTCTACTTGAATCTATCGTCTCTGTAACCGCTCTCCTGCTTATATTACTCTGAGAATGTTTAAAGAAATATATAATTAATGATTTAAAAGTTTTGTTCAGACTACTAGATTTGTGCGGTAATAGATTTAGTCCAATCGATTCACCCTACCAATTGTGAATAATCAAGTTTCCTTTTCCAATTTGATATGCATTCTTGTGTATAAACTGATATGACCAAGTTGTAAAATAATGAATCTTTTGTCAATGTGAATGATTTGGTGCTTCAGTCAGTGGTCTTTGTAATGAGCTACTTCTGACCATTGACATACTCTTATTTCTAAAACAAAGGCAGCTAGCACAAATAGCTTTTTTTATTCCTGAATAGCTAGCTCTAGCTTCCATGATTTTGGTCTTTCACTTTTTCTCTGTTAAACAAGGCAACATGAAATATAGAATTAGATGAACCACCTTCTTGGATGTAACAAAATAAAGAAGAAAAAAGCTGGAATCTCTTGATTTGTATTGTGACATGGAATCTTTGTACAATGTAGATAGATTGAAAACCAGAACTTTTACTTGTATGATGATGATCTCAAGCTTGACAGTCAATTATTGAGCTTCAAATTGACTGGATAACTGCACACATTACCAAGTTTCCCAGCTTATATGTATCTGTCTATTTAGGAATGCAATCATTATAGCTTTGTGCAAGATCCTTTAAGCTTTAAACATTCAGTACAGAATGAAATAGAATTTGGATCTGTTCCTGTTTTATGGTTTTTTTTTTTCATTTTCTGGACATGTGTACTGTTCTTTGTTTGCTGATTATAGAAAAGAGTACTGTATGTGGGGTTAAGCACCTATCTGGGTTTTTGATTAGTACTTCGGCTCTAGAGGAACTTCCTGACCTGGACACCCTTTGTTCTTATAATTACTATGCCTGTAATTGGGTCTTCCTCTTTGTATTTGAAATAAGTAACTTATATCTTTGCTTTCAGGCACCGTTGACTGTGATGAACAAAGGAAGTCTTTGTTTGGGAATTTATAAGCACATTACTGATACAAGTCAGAGGCAATTATGATCAGCTTTAGTTACTAACTTTGTTTACCCTACCAAGTCTAGGATAAATTATGTTTCTAACAATAGTCTCTTTATTGAGCAATTAACAACCTCTACATCACATTGATTGACAACTTCCAAATTGCAAAGTATTGGTTGTGTCAGCTATGAAACCACATTCCTTTGCTTCAGCAATTCTGTTAGTTCCAGACTTATGGTCACTAAGTGATTGGATGAACTGTTGCTATTTTAGGTCGAACAAAATGTAGAATATTTTTAGAAACAAAAGAATCTGCTAAGTAAAATGGTTTTCACATTTCAACAGACTTAGTTTTGCAAAATTTCTTGTCTTCCTTTCTCCTTATTGTTTTGAATTCTGTTTGTATATTTTGCTTTGCTCAGATGTTGTTGGACTTTTATCTCTTCATTGATTACTGTTGTGGTCAGTGTTTATTTTATTTATCTGTCTTTAGGCATTGAAAATCTGATCTGTTGTTTTCTGTGTAGTTGGTGCTTGGAGGTTGCATATATTCAAGAAGTTGGGAAGGCCAGGTTTTTGGATACTCTTAGAGGCAGAGGTTTGGACTGGAATCAAAGAGACGGCTTGGTTTTGAATTTCTTTCACCTTTGGTGTCAGTCTGTTTTATTGAATTGGAATTCGATATAGTGATACAAACCTGGGGGACAATTCTGATTGGTCAATATTTTGTGATTTCTTTTTTACTTTTTCTTGGATTAGCCAATTTACCATGAAAAAAACGGGGTAAAGTAACTTTTTGTTGATTGTTTTCAAAATGTAAGTTTTCTTCTGCATGTAAAAGAAGTTTACCAAACTGGCCTGCCCGGACCCCAAACAATTCGTTGTACGCAAGCTCTCTCATTTCATTTTCCAATTCAATTTTTTTTGTTAATTTTATTATTTGGTTTTGGTGTTAAGGATGAAGCCCTTGGGGAGTAGGGAAGCTGAGGCACAAGAGGCTTGCCAATTTGATTAGATATTGCTGCGACGGTGACGAGAGGCTGCTGGTGGCCGAGTACATACCCAAGGATACCCTTGCTAAATATCTCTTCCACTGTATGTTTTCTCTTTATTTATTTATTCGTAGTATTATGTTGTATAACCTGGCTTCTATCCTTCAATGACTTTGTTACACAATTTTGCTTCAATCATGATGATAGATTCAGTTTCTCATGTTGGAGAAGGACCTATTTGAGTTGCATTGCATTGGAGCAAGTTAATAGAATTCAGAACTGAGCTATAAGGCCTTTTTTGTTGTGTTGTTTGGGTTTAGGTGGTGAAACATGACTTGATTGTCAGATAATTTCAGCCAAGTAAATTGAAAGTTTGTTTTACCGTATTTTGTTTTAATTTTCAATTGTGGTTCAGGAAGCAGGTGAAGGTTTGAAAGGGCCCAGGAAAGTTTTATGAAGATAAGGATGTAGTTTCTGGGGTTAGTTACAGTTTCTGTGAGAATCAAGATGATAAGGAATCTGGAAATGTGGGAGACACTACTGATATAGTGGAAAGAACTGAAAATGGTTGGTGTGTATTGACAGGACTTTGGGTTGTGTTTCTTTGATTGCTGCTTTCTCTCATTATTTATTGTGGGTCTGCTTCCTTCAAGTTTCAGGAACCAAATATGAGAGCAAAGAAGGAGATATAGAATTTCAGCAGAGATAAATATCATCTGCTTCTGGTGAAAAGGTACCGATTCTATATCTATCATATGTTCACCAGGTTTAAAAACAAAAATGCATTCTTTTTGACAATCCAGTAGGAATCTTGGTTGAGTGGAAAAAAATGAAAAGGAACAGAAATGAAGTTTCGCGTTATAAATGAAAATAGATTACACTGAAATAACTAGTTTAGTATGGAAGTTCATGCTTTATGAATTTTTGATTGAGTGCAAGTTATTACCTGTCAGTTCATAAGGATTCAACCCTATAGGTTATGCATCTCATAGTAGAATATATTTTACCAATATATGCTTTTTGTGTCTTTCACTCTACCGATAGAACTAACTTTATGCATGACAGTGTAGAAGTATTATATTATTACCATTATATGCTTTATGTGATTCAGTTATGCATATACCATCACTTTCTGTTAGCTGAGGTCACCACATATCATGAGGACTCTTTTTTATCAATCTGATGTCTGTTCTTAGATTGGGTATTCATATGGTTATCATTGGGTTTTTGCTGAGTAGGTAAAAATGATATTCTTCCATTCGGAAAAGGCTTTTGTTCAGCATTTAAGGTACTAAGTCCATAATTTTGTTGGTATATAAGTTTAGGAGCATCTGAAGATTTTTTTTTTTTTTTCTGTATAAATGGGTGAATTGTGAACGTATTATAAAGGATCATGATTTAGCATGGTGACTGCAAGATTTGGCGGTCAGTCGGTCACACAATTTTTTCTGAACATAATAGCATGTTTTATCTTCTATAGTAATTTTTATGGTTTTGGTACGGGGGCAACTTAACCAAGCATTGATCCAACATGAACAGAATGTAGTGTCTCAGTCAAGGAAAGTAATAGATCAGAGAATAAAAGAGATCGAAGATGTAGTAAAATCAAAATATCCTGTTCAGAAGTGAATTCAAATATCCGGAGAGTGACAGACAAGATAAATCAGATGAAAGATTAGATGATTAGAGCTAAAGCATACATGACTTTTGCAGTTTGCACCACCTAACTCACAGTGGGTGAAGGAGTTGAAACTGCGAACTAAAGAGGTGGACATGTGGTCGGTGGAACTCACAAGGATTCTGATTTATCTTGGAGGTAAAATGATTTGTACTTTTGTTTTCATCTTGCATTACTTGCTGTCAAACACATTAAACATGCCACTATCAATTCCCCAGACTTTGAAAAAGAAGAATGCAATTAGTTATGTGAGTGAACATATAGGTTGTGAAAAACCATTTCTCATTTAGTCCCCCAAAAAACAAGGTTACTGTAAAGTGTAAACGGATCTGTTTTTGGTTTAAATCTCCAAACTTGATGATTTTTCAGTGCTTTGCAGAAAATGAGAAACATGGAGGCCTCACTATCCAAAGCAGCCGTGCTTTCCCAGACTGCTCTGCTATGGCCACAAAACTACATTCTATGACCACAGTGCTGAAGAGCAAGTTGCGTTGCAGAAGAAGCAAGTCACATTTCTTTATCACCTTGCTGGAAGTACTAACCCAAAGGTCTTCATTGTCTTTCTTTGCAGCTGACTGCAGAGTACTTTGCCCTCGAGTCCAAGGAAAGGCAATTTCCTAACCGACACGGCGACACAAGTTGCATGATACACAGCTCTATCATTGTGCTGTCTTCTCCGACAATGTTCTGGCATGTGCAGTGGTTGTGAACTCCACTGTTTCCACTGCCATGGTATTCTCAACCAGCATTTCCAATAATATGTTTTAACTATTTTGTTTAATTCCCAATCATCCCATTATTTTTTCCTTTAGCTAAAATCAATACCTAAAAGCATGATTCTGTCAAGCTTAAGCCAAAATCATCCCAATTGATCCCATCTCCAAATGTTTGCCATATTCTTTGCACACTCAATCCTAAGTAGTAGCATGAAAGCTTGATGACTTTCTTAATTCTGGCATAATGATGTGCAGGAGCCAGAGAAAATTGTTTTCCATGTGGTGACTGATTCACCCAATTTTAGCATTGTCTATCCTCCTGGAAAAAGCCACCATCCAAGTTTAGAGCATAGAGAGTTTTGTGACAAGCTAGAGAGCTAAAGCAGGAACTTCCATACTAACCTGTTATCCAAGTTTAGCATGATTGATATTATACATTTAACTTGTGACAAAATAGTTTACCAAATTATTACACTGTTGATTTTGGACTTCCAACTACGGCTAAGAAATCTGTCGTGCTCAATGTGATGATAGTTATGAGCGAACTGATAGGAAAGAACAAAATTTTGAGTTTGTGAACACCTTGGAGATTAGAGCTTTGTTGATTTTATTTTCATTGATAATACTCACTTTTTTGTATTGGTTCAGAACTGTCCACTTAAACAAATTAAACTCTTAGATTCCTTAAATTCCATGTAGTATGGTGCTATGTTATGATGAGATGGGAAATAAGAAAGATGTTAGAGATGGAAGATATCAATTTTGTCAATTAATAAAGCACTTTCCTCTTTGGTTCAATGTTTGCAAATCCAATTGAAACTGTGACAATCACAATCACAGTGAAACTTTCATTTATAAGCAGATAAGAAACTGAAAACTACGGTTCTAATCATCTCGTTTGCTTCAGACCATACATAAAAAAATCATCTTGTTTGTTACCTTACGCCCTGCGGAGACTAACAAGATACATAGAATCACAACTAGTATGCTACTTTTGCATCTTCTGTTAGCTTATGAAGACCATATGTATGAGTTGGTTTTACCGCACCACCAATACTATAATGCCATGCAGTTCTTTTGCTTTATTGCGAGTCATGGGACGCACCATTTTGTTCAGTGCAGGGTAAACGCTCTTCTGTGCATATTTGTTTTCACCCACAAGACTCCAGATCTTCATCGTCTTTGAACTTGGTGAGATATACACTCATCTTCAGGGTGTTTGGATCCCTATCTCCCACCCAAAATGGCGGTGATTGCATAACCAGCAACCCTCTGATCTTTTACCCGGTGTAATTTATAAAGCATTGCATACTCTCAATTTTTCAGTCATTTCTCTATTTCTATCAGTTAACTAGTAAAATTTAACTTTACAAGTTATTTTCAGCAGAAGGAGGTCAGCCATTTAACTTTACTAGTTAACTTTACTTCCGTCGGGAAAACAAAAAATTTAACTTTTCTTCCAAAGATGATTTTGTGCAATTATGTGCATCCATAGTAAACTGTAAACATGAGAAAATGAGCTAAACTGCTACATAATAAACTCTTGTGCAATCAAACGAAGTTTTAAACTCCAAGCTATACACATCAAAGCAATTTGCATCAAAGCAAACCTCAGGCTACTAATAGAAAAGAAACAGGGGTTTTTTCCTATTGAGTATTCAGAATTTCAATATTCTCGTCACTGCAAACTCAACAAAAGACTATTCCAGTGCAGTAAAGCAGAGTAAGGATGACTGTTCCACATATCACACCAGAAACAAAAATCAATCACCGAATTGCATATTGGCAAAGTAAGGATGACTGAGGGCCTCCTGTGCAGTAATTCGATTCTCTGGAACCCACTCTAGCATTCTCTGCATTTTATAATGAAGATTAAAAAGTTAGTTTCCTTTTTCATTTTGGAGGAAGGGAGGGGGCAGGGGGTTGAAGGATCAGAAATGAATCGGAGACAACTGGAGTGTGAGAAGAAATGAATCGGTATTGATTCCGGAGGAGTTGATTCCTAAACTCATCCCCCCCTTCGTAATCAAATTCTTGAGTATTCAGGAATCGATTCCTTATAAGGAAGTGAGACCTACACCCATTCCGATTCCTTCATATGTTAGTAAACGCAGGAATATTTTTATCCGGAATCATTCCGATTCCTTTATGTGTTAGTAAACATAGAAATAGTTTTACCCCGTAATCATTCCCTCCCATTACAAGTAAGTAAACGTGCCCTAAGAGTGTGTTTGGATGAGGGAAAAAAATGATGGAATTTAATTAAAAGTGAGGATTTCATAATTCCTAAAATCCAATTCCCTCGTTTGGCATTATCAGATTGGAAATTTTAAATTTCTTTGTAGAAAAAAATGAAGGAATTCATTATTTAAATTCCCCACCTCAATTTCCACCAAAATAGGTGTCATTTACGAATTATTTTGCTGTATTCAACATTTATTTCCAAAACAAGGCTTTTTTCTATTTTATTTTTTTATTTGTTTTAAACTTTCTTAATTTATTACACATTTCAAATCCTAAATAGATACAACCAAACAATAGAAATTGCAATTACTGGAATTTTAGATTGATGGAGTTAAAGATTCCATCATTTATAAATTTCTCCGGATTTTATAATTTTCTCATCCAAACGCATCATTATTTAAGACAATAATTTCACTCCAAGATAAGCATAGGAATTAACAATTCAGTACGATAAAATAAAGAATCCACACATTAATCTTAGGATAGAATAAATTCTGATTCGTTACCAAAGATGGTTCCCAATGACCATATATCAACGGAATAGGAGTATGTTTCGACCTGCAAGAGCAGCTCCAAAGCTGTGTAGTGCAGATAGGTTCCGAAAATTTCACTCGGGGGAGTGAAATGTCCACCGCTCTGGCCCTTGTCGAGTAAGCCACGCAACACTGGCATTGCCTTTTTGGAACGAAAATCACAGAGCACATAAGCACAAGCTTAGTTGGCCCAAAATCGATCAACGCGTTGCCCGGGGACAACTCGCGAAGTGGCACTTCCCTATGCCGACGAAAAGCAAATACATCAGTAACTGGATTTGAGCGTCGGTTATCCTTGTTGGTGGCGGTGGTGCATTTGGAATCTGATTTGCTACAACAACTTTGTCTCGATTTTGACAGAGACGGTCTAGATGCTGTCGGAGACTCATCCAAGTCTTGTGCTCATAAATCACACAAAGAATACCTCCACTATCTTTCCAGTGATGGCCCAAGACCTTCAGAATGTAGGCAGTTTCAAGCAGCTCAACCTCCACTTCCCTCAATCCAAAGCGATGACCATTAGGGTCGAACTCCTTCACAGTTACCAACTCGCCGGTAGTGCAGTGACGAGCGCATTAGACTTCAAGCGACGCCCAAGCGCCATGTGGTGGAGCTTCTCATACTTGTCCATTTTCTGAGAAACCCTAGCCCTAGACGACGCTCAAATGGTCTACAATTTGATCGCGAGAGAGAGTGACATTTTACATAGTAATCGAGGTAAATTGGTTTTGGGTCATTTGCTTCTAAGAGCAAGTTTAGCCATAGTCCCTTGGTCGGTCTCCACCTTGGATTGGTGAGGTGGTGACCAAGTTTTTGCAAAAACCATCTTCCACCGCCAAAGGCTTGACCTGCCAAAGCAAGGTTTTTCATGACCCAGGCCAAGAAAAATGGCAAGCCCATGACAAATTTGTTGACCCAGTGTAGCTGGCTGCCAGCTCAACCCAGAGCAAGATCGTGGGTGATGTCAGCGAGATGGTGGAGAGAGGGACATGTTCACACCCTCGCATGGAGGCCAGTACTTTTTCGCGTAGCGCCGAAAAGTGCTGCAGCAGATGTTTGTCGCGTAGCGACAATTAGGGGACAGAAAAGGTGCACGTGGAAGAATGCAGTTGGGTGGTTTGGATTTTTGAAACCAATGGTCAATTAATCTGGGCCGTTGGTTTCAATTAATATGGAGATCTGACGACAAATGATTAATATGTATGTATATACATGTAACGGTAACAAAACGGTAAGAAAAAAAATTCTAAAATTTTTCCTATAGATACCTTACCATTTATTTTACCTCTTACATCCAAAAAATTAGTTGGACAAAGTACCGGTCATAGCGGCAAACGTCACCGGAGATGCAGTTGAAAACATTGTGACTCATCCTGTAGCGTGTTCGGAATTCCTCATCATTGAAAACTGAACGTTCAACAAAGTAATTTTCCATCATGTTTTTGCCTCTTACTTCTCTAAATCGCTCCTCGTTTGATGCATGACCTGGTCGAGAACCCTGTTGTCGTGTTTGATTACCAGATTCAGCTTTAGCAACTGCTGCGATCACAATGGCATTAGTCGTACACATCTCTTGATAATCTTCATCTCGAGACTGTCGAATCTTAGCCCATAATTTCTTCATTGATATGAGGGAAGGAGAGGAAATGTGTTATTTCCGGAGATATGAAAAAGGAGGAGATTTGCCAATGTCAGATTCTGTGTGAATGGAGAGCTGCATCTTTCTCTATTTATTGACATTTTCCCCATCAAACGTGATCAAATAATAAGGACACGTGTCGACACCTACTTCTATGTAATCTTATCCAAAATCTTAGATAAGATTACGTTCACAATAACTATTAGATTGAATAGTATGCAAATGATCTGCTTCGTTCAAAGTTGTCGGTGTTTGTTTCAATCTTTTTTAAAAAAATGTCGGTGGTTGCTTCACCCATTACAATAAAAATTGTTGGTAAATGTAGGTGGCTCATAATTTGTCCATCGAAAATATCAGAAAAATAATAAACTATAGTTTTGAGGCCAAAACGATCCTGAAAGCCAGAAAAAGCCCACACGTCATGGCAAAGCAACGAGTTCTCTTCCTAGCGTCGTTCCCTTTTCGAAAAGCTATAGCAATCACAATTCTAACACCGAATGCCAAACTTGTAGCAAACCGAATGCCAAATCAAGCTACTCTTCGACAAATGTTGTCATCCGTTCTACATCAATTATCCATAAATGTCCATTATTACCATCTATTTACATCAAATATATTTCAATTTTACAATATAAAAAAAAAAATTAATTTTTTTTTCAATGAACAGTAACTGACATGTCAAGAAACAAAACAGGTGGAAACACATGTCCAGTGCCAATGAACAGTGTCTTGACCCAGTGATCTTGACATTTACCCCCAACGGGTGAACTTGCTCTAAATACGCGGATTGCCAGCGTGGAATTATGTGAGAGGAGTGGACGATTTAGGTGCGGATTGCCAGCGTGGAATTGGGGACGAGTTATGTTTGTTGTGTGAGTAACAGTAGACGAGTTGTGTTTGTTGTATGAGAACAATGGACGAGTTGGATTTTAATTAAATTTGATCATTTCGTAATGTGGGTTGCGTCTCATTTCTTTGAATTCTGTATAGTTTTTTTTTTTTTTAATGAAAAAAATTTAGCTTCATTTCTTTGTGAAGGAAGAAACAATGTGACTTGTCCACAAAAAATCAACATTAAAAACACTAGCGAGCGTGAGAGAGAATAAATTTTGATACGCAGAACGCTACCTTTTTATGTGAAGACTAAAGAGGTCGAAGATGGAAGCTATGGATGAAATGGCAGTGTGCTTAGAGGGGATGCGAAGGTGACATACGTACTTGGTGGGGAAGCTTCTGACTGCTCAAGCTTTTAACAAACGCTCATTGATAATGTTCCAGCGTGCCTGCCGACTCAATGGTCGTTATACTGTCCAAGAGCATGATGATCGTTCTTATTTATGTTATCGGATCCGTCAGATCGTAATCTGATTCTTCGAGGAGGGCCGTGGGGTTTTGATCGTGCCAATTAGGTGGTGTTGGCACCCTATGATAGTGTCAGTGACATGACCCAGTACTCCGAATTTGACCCTGAAATCCGAAGTGGCCATGCGAAACCCACTTTAGAAGAAGTTCTACTGAAAATTCGGCTTAACTTTCCCTAAAAATAGACTATCCAAATCTGCAAGACAAATAAACGCTTCTAATAGCACAAGTCCAATCCTCAATCTTCCTGAGCCTACCTGCTCCCCCTAAATTACAACTATCTCCACAATAATTTATAATAATATTCCCACACTTCCATCAGTCAATTGTATCAAGTAAAATATTAACTTGCATATCAAACAATATTTTCATAAATATAATTCTCATCATGTCATGGCATTTATTGATCCAGATAATTCAAAGTATACTCAAACATACAATCATAACACGTGTCAGATCAATAATCATCACGGCCACCAGTTCATCCCCTCTCTCCTAGTGTCACAACAACAACCATGCATAACCACTAGTACACCCCTCTCTTCTAGTGCCTCATCTCCGGTTATGACTACCAGTCCATCCCCTTTCTTCTGGTGTCATAAGTTGAGGTCAATAGTCCATCCTCTCTCTCCTAGTTTCTCCACAATAATTAATGCATCCACAATTCTACATTAATCCCAAAAATTATGACAAATACTCAATCTATAATATATATTCCCAAATTATACTCAAGCTTAAATTCAAAATATTTACCGGGAACCACAATTTCAAATAGGGAGTTTCTATTCATACCTCCAAAATTGGCATTTGGACCTCTCCACTTAATAGACCTCCAACTTACTTTTACAAATAACCAATTTGCTATCTACACCTCTCTAATTTTCCTATAATGGTCATCGTCCAATGAAATCAATAAAAGCTTTTTTTTTTAGGATTATATTCATACTTTCAAAAATCAGTAGTTGGACCTCCTTCAGTTTTTGAAGAATTGGAATTGCAGCAACTTTTTTTTCTTTTTTGGGAAGTTCATCCTCCATATATGAGTTACAGAGGTGCTAGCACTTTTTCAATGAATTGTCGACTCTTGGTTAGTGTAGGCAACAATACCATATTTGCTCATCATCTCGTACAAATATGTTTTCCAAGTATTATTTTCATTGCATTTAGGTGTCATTTATTGTCCCTAAACTGATTCTCTCTTACTTATTTCCGTAGCAACTTGAAATCAACATGGTTCTTCTGTTTTAGATATGTATGGGATAGTGGAGGAAATTACAATAATCAACCATGAGTCTAGTGTATTCTCCATAGATTTATATCAGAGGGTTGAATTTTTCATCATATCTATAGAATAGTTCCACATAAAATTGCTCTGCACTAATGATGTGCGGGAAGATCTTGTGGACAACTACCCATTGCTGTGTTTGTCATGTAAACTGCAAGGAGTGAAGCTAGTTTACACTCCTAGAACATGCAACAATGTGGCTCATCGCCTAGCAAGCTTGGGTTTTGAAGCTGATCAAGGTGTAGTTTGGTTTAGTCATGCACCAGAAGACATCTTAGATGTACTTGAGAATGATTGTAAACAGCTCACTTGAGCCATCGATTAATGATAAGTAATTTCTTTGATTCAAAAAAAAAAAATTAATAACTATTATTTTTAAAATTATTTTTGGCTTCCTAAAGTTTTGAACATGATCGGAGCAGCATTTTTATGAATCCCTAAGTAGCGCAGAGGCTATTGGAGATGCTACATGGGTAATAATTTCTACACTAGCTAATTGAATTTACATGGCTTTCTAAGAAAATAAAATGAACTAGAAACTGCAAAACTATAATTACGAACAGTCATTCATATAGTTTATTCGAACTCATTACCTTCTAATCTAGTAACATAACTCTCATCTACATAAGTAGAGGATCTTGATTTAACTCTCCTAACCGTACAACAGTTATCGTATAACAAAAAGTTCTTTAATTGCTTCCAATATCTCGAAAAGTTTTGTTAGAACCCATCAATTTTGGCTGCTCTTGACAAAGAAAGACTAATATTAGTGTCATCATTCTCAAATTTCGGCAAGTAGTATGCTCCGTCGAACCCTGAGTATTGTGGCGTGGACCATAATGTCTCCCACGGCCACACTCCACATACATTATCAATCTGATGAACCTCAAACCCTGGTGTTGGCATGTGAGCATTGCTGGTTGAACCACTCTGGAAAGCCCACTTTAAGATCATTAGTATCACCAAAAAAATCATTCAGAAATTGATCAAAATCATGATCGGTATCAAAACCGTTGTTTGGTTCAACATTTTCCATTGTGTTATTCATGAGAAATTGATCAATATCATCACCCATATCGATACACTTGTTTTGATCTTCAAAGTTCTCCATAGTGTTATTCAGAAATTGATCAATATCAAACCCCTTGTCTTCCTCAAAGTTCTCCAGAGATTGATCAATGTCATCATCACCCATAGCCAAACCCTTATTTTCTTCAAACTGCTCCACGGTCTTGGATCGGTTGACCTCCCTACAAAGCTTTGTTTTCTTTTTGCATTGTTTGTACTTGGTGATAATGGATACGGCGTCGGCTGCGTTTTCCGGCCAGACCTCAACATTCCCAGTTGGCCCCACCAAAATGCAGCAAACCTGCGCACCGCAGAGAATCTCGAGCTGGCTCGCGCTCTTCTTCAGAGTGGACTTTCTCTTCTGAATTGGTTTTTCCAAAGATCTCAGACTTCTGATCTCTTTGATCCTTTCTCCGGATTTGGTGGTCTGGGATTTCGTCACCATGGTGACGGTACGTAGCTTTTCAACACTCGGAAGTCGCAACTTATTGAAACGAAAATTGGTGTGAAATAGAAGGTGATTAAGGCGATATATACAAGTGTTTCCCAGACAGCTCAGGAAAATTAAGATTAAGATATCCCACTCAATCAAGGAAAAGTTGATACAATTAACTAGTTGATTAAGGAAAGTAAATAGCTAGCCGGCCGCTTGACCTAAGCTTATAGATGCATTTTGATCAAAACAATTAACTTAAGTTGTACTTCATTATTGCTTGTAAACAGTAAACACAATTCAATCTAAAGCAGTGTAGTAGCCAGAATTTAAATTGGTAGAACTTGTCATCAATAAAAATCAAGATCTAAACAATAAAAATCTAAAACAGTGTAGTCGATCTAACTCTCTATGCCTTGTCCAATTAAATTATATGTTTTTCTACAATAAAAAAGCTTCAGGAACATTTTACAAGGCTCTTCTTCTGCTAGTGTAAAAGTACCAGTATTGCCCAAAGGCTAGTGACTTTCAAACTCTCCATCTTGGATTCCAGGAAACCATACAAACTAGTCACTTATCCAATACCTCAAAACTCAACATTTCCAAAACCCTTACCAAAACTCATCATATGCGAACCCTCTTGTTCTTTCTGAGTTTCTTTGGAGCCTTTTGGTGTCCGCGATGATTTCTGTGACCTCGGTGATCATTCCTGATGGATACTCTCAAGATTTCACCCTAACGGTAAGCTCACAATGGCTACTCTCAAGAAAACATAAAGGAGTTGAAGCTCTTGTAATAACGTAAAGTTCCTAATTGTCGAAGAATTGAGGCCCTGGCAATTGGTCAGTATAACCTTCACCTTCTTGGAAAGTGGCATACCGGCCTATTGCTATGAGAATGAATAGACTATAGAGTCAATGTTTTTCTTCGGTGGAAAATTTTGTCCACTTTGATCACAACATAGAACTTATTGCTTTCATCGTTAGCCGATCTGCCCACAAACATCCCTGTATGGATCTCTTCATTTCGAATATCAATCAACAATACATTCACTTCTTGAGAACGAGCTGGTGCTGATAAAAATGAAATCAATTTAATTAAATGATCAACTCATTGCTAGTGTACAACACGGATCCAGAACAAAACGACTAAAGATACAAAACTTCTGCTTATGATGATATTACAAATTAATAATAATTCTTTTGGCTAATTTGACCAAAGAAAAAAAAAAAACTAAAATACATGGGTGATGAACTTAAGCTCATATTTGTGTACTGTGATGAATTTGCTGTCCTGTGTCTAGTGACGATATGTATTTTTTGGCTATTCACCTACGCCGGGCGGAAGAAGTATGCTCGTGTGCCTTAATATCAGTCTTTATTCGATCAGCATACATAGGTAGGCGGACAATCTCATCAATCTCCTTCAACACAACTTCCTCCGTTATATTATCCTTAATGCTTTTCATCACCTATTTGATTTTGGGAGGCCACAGCTTCTTCATCAGTCTGGACAATTGTTTCAAAAATGCAGCAAGATTACAAAAGGACAGGACATAGTAGATACCTTTGTATATGTCATGAACTCATTTGGCGTCGATTTGTCTGGCCTTAGCCGCAAACAGACCCACACGTGTCCCTCTGCGTCCCAGGCGCACTCCACGATTTTCCCCGAACAAAAAGCTGGGTCCAATTCATCTGCAATACCACGGTGTTAGATTCCAAGCCAAGCTTTTGAATATCAACACTATCTGTATTAGGTACGTACTACAGTATTAAAACACTGAAACACTCATTAAGACCAAAATTCAAACCAATATAACAATGTAATTGATTTGACTCTATGTCTTGGCTAAAAGAAGAACTATTGAATTATCTTTTCTCATCTCAAGAATTTATGTTACTTCCACCATAAAATGCAAGATCTTGCAATTTCAGCACCACAGCAACAGACAATTAAGGATGAAATAAAAAGGTTGATTGGCTACACTTCAACATTCGTCAAGGTGAGTATCAAGCAAATAGAGGGCATTTTAAGTCGACCTTTAAAAACAACCCTAAAGCCTGACATCAGCTTCTTCTTTCCACGCTCATTCAGAAAAAGTAGCGGACGATCATCAACTCCTAACTGTCAACACAAACACAAAATATTTTTAATTCTTCCCTCAGAATAACTTCATAAAATAAACGAGATCTTAAGTACAGAGTCGGAATACAACCTCAAACAGGAAATCAACTGAATTCATTTCAGGAAATTTCCACTTCAAAAGACCTTCATGCGTTCTGGGTACATAAGGATCATCCCAGCCCTGAAAAAGACGAATCATCAACAATAGCATAGTAGTGTATAGTATCTAATGATATCACTAGTGAATTGTTGAATATGGAACTCAGTAACCTTTAGATGCTACAAGTTTGACCAAAATATTGGTTTCAATTATTCTATCATCCACATTATGAACCTGCTCTCTGAAGAGTTCAAAAATCACCTGGAATATCAGACCGTCAGATGCATGTGAAAGTCCAGGAATGAATTTCCTCAAAAGCTTGGTAACAGTAGATAGTATCCAAAAACCCTTCCTCCTCACCTGGTGAACATCTATAACAAAGTAAACTACCAATCTTGACAGAATATGCAACTTCAGATTACTTGCTATGTGGGTTCAAAAGAGGTTTAAGTAATCCTTGGTTGTTAGCATACGTACACTGAACGGTTCCAAGTCATATCTGTAATACGGCTCTGCACTCCTGGAAAGAGTATCACGTTCCATATTTCGAGGCTCGATCACTTCTTTTTCCAGCATCTTCCACCGTTCATGGAATGGCAGCTGGAAGATTTTTAGTTATCACCTTATTAGTTAATTGATAAAAGCGGAGATTACTTGTCATATCAAAAGTTGGCAGTCAAAAGCATAAACCTAAGCAGAAGACATCATGCTTGACACAACATGGGGGACATGAATATATGACTGACAATTGAAGCGTAAAAGTTGCTCCCTATAGTGTTTCTCTACCCTTTAACCTCAAATCAAATGCTTGGAGATAGTCTCAAAAAATGGCAATGAACTGCCGAGGACAAGATAATTTCTAAAAACTTTAAGTTCATTCTGCCATAAAATCTCTTCAATCGTACAGGTCAAGTAACATTCCAATAATAGGATGCTTTATGATAGAAAACTGCCAGTGAACATACAATGGCATCTAAGTATGCCCATGCTTATGAATACAAAGGGTACATAAGCAGACAACACTCCTTCCCAAACAGCCAGAAAACAAAAGAATACAAATATTGCTTGCCATCAAAACAGATAAATCTAAATTAATACATAAATAAAAATGTAGATACCTCCCTGCAATCATGAGGTTGGGAATAAACAATCCAAATCAAAAGTAAAAGGGGGGGCCAGCAAAACAGATTCCAATTCCTCACTAACCTTCACGACTGAGGCTTGGTTAATTGACATGACATCATAAATGAGGTATCTTCTCTCTTGCTTTTGGGTATTTGGGTCCGTGTCAATTATCATCTCTCCATCAAGTAATGTAAAATGATGAGTCTTCTCAGGTATAACCTTTGAAAGAATAATTATACAAAGAGGTGAGAGTCATTTACAGAAACACCTCACATCGAGCGAAGCACATTCCATATGGCAAATGTGGAAGTGGACACTGACCTTATTTGAAAATCTGCAAGGAAAACGCATCTGGACCCTTCGGAAATGAAACCTTCTATCAATTAAGTAACACCCATCCCAAGTAATTAGCATCATATAGCGAGTTCCATCAGCTTTCCATGTGGCGTAGTAATAGCGCTGCCTTAGTAATTGTTGGTTCTCTCTAAAGATCCAGTATGTCATATAAATTTTAGCATCATCTTAACACAATACTTAATAAAAAGATATTTACAATTAAGTCAAAATCACTGGAAGGAAAGATGTTAGACCAAACCTGTTGAGAGAAACAGGATGCGACCCTGGAAACGGCAACTTCCCTCTACCCTGAAGAGGGCCAGAAATAAATTTATATATTGACAACAGCATCCTGTAAAAAGGCTTAAGAGCCAAACTCCAGGTATCACACTTGGGAGCCTACCGTTATAACCAAGTCGAGTGCATGATAACAGGCTTCCTGCAACATCTTTTGCTGGTCAAAAGGTATTGTATCTCCCAAAACATCATCAATCGTCATTGCTCCATTTCTCACATGATTCTCCTAAAGGGAAAGAAAGTTAGATATAAAAAATAATAATTAAAAAAATCCATATTCAGTAACTATAAGCAGAGCCACATGTATAACTTCTTTCCTAGGCGTTGAACTTAGAAGTGGGACTTTAATCAAATCATTCTGATGCCTCAAATCTGGCATTTATTTAAAACTGAACTCAGAGGGATCATGAAACATTAAACAGACATGACACTGAGACAAATACTATTCTGGTTCCAGATCTTTCAGTTAAACCATGGAAACCCAAGTAAATGCACCTCAATCTTTGCACATATATATTTCCCTGAAGTTAATATGTTGTTATATAATGTATTGCAGCTAAATAGGTCATCAATTTAAGACACTGATACCGTAAGCACTGTCTTTATACATACGTATGATCTAGCGTATAAACTGATCGGTGTATTGCCAGCTCAGCATTTTAACCATTCCAGTGAGTAACATAAACGAGAGAAAATGTTCTCTTCCAAAAAAAAAGAAAGAAAAGGAGCACACTTAAAAACATGATGCAAGTATGATCCCCAAACACATACATTGTCCTGATCGGAACTTCTCTTCCACTCTGGAGTTTGAGGGCAAACAATTGAATCAGGCTTCCTTTCATGATAAGCCAAGTATAGCGCATCAATATAGTCCTGTTTATATATCCCAGGATGACGAGCCCTGGAAAATTGACTTATTGCCTGCAGAATGGACAGTTGTGTAATGAATAATCTAAAATCGCGGGACAGATTAATCGTAACTAAAATGATAACTGCAGAACTAATTACTTACCTCAGTGACAGTAATTGATTTGGTATGTATAAGGTAATGAACAATCATGAAACCTGTGCGGTTATGCCCATGTGTACAGTGGACAAGAATAAACTTCATTGGATTTGTTCTCTGGGAGAAAAATTTTGATACCTAAGAAAGAAGTTACTAGTCAATCACTGAGATAAGCCTTCTTTATATCACTAAATACCCAAAAGAAAAAAAAAGCATCTCGATATAAAGCAGTTAAGAGGTAGAAAAATAAAAAAAAAATTGTAAAGCATTCATAGTGTGTAACCATGAAATCTGGCACGACACTAACACAGAAGCAGCTTACCTCATCGATAAATTTATTTACAGATTCACTATCAGGTACTGAATCCCTTCCTTGGCATTTTATCTGGTGCATACAAATTTATGGACATGAATAAACAGATAAATTTCAGTAACTAGCAACAGAGTACCGATTACACACATAAACTTACCTTAACATGACGAATACCTTCCCTTCCCCAATCGGATAAGGGATAGTATCGAGTCGTGTTTGTTAGATCAATCACTAAACCAAGCTGAAAAATGAAAGTCAAACGAAAAATCAGTCAGTTAACACACCTAAAGTACTAAAGTAGGGTCAATTTTGAATCGAAAGGAATTACTTCTCTTCCTAGAAGTCTTTGTTGATGAATGACTTGCTTTGGAGTGTATGTTTCACCTCGAATGTGGTCACTAAAAGACTCACCCAGAGGTACTTTTGAAGGAATTATACCACTAATTTCATCTCCGAAAGCAGGACAACCAGCCCAACCTAAAAACCCATACGAAACAATCATCAGCTCGAAAACCGAATACGAATCCCCAGTTCATGACCAAACCAATTAGCACTACCTTCTGGAAGCGCGTATCGATCATAAGGCTGTTGGTTCCTATTGTGAATCGCTGGATCCTCATACTGGAATTTTCTTTTGAACCCCATCCGTCTCTCTTCTCTATCCTAATAAAGCAGTAGACCCAAACAAAGGCAACAATTAACAAATTGAAACAGTAGAACTTACAAAATCCCCAATTCTGTTATGCAGAGGGGATTGAGATTTCAAAGAGAAGCAAAGAAGTGATGGATTGAATGATGTACCATCGACTTGGAGATGGCTTCAATTTGGAGAATCGATAAGAGTCATGGAGAAGGAGAAGTTAGGGTTTTAGGTCTGGACCTTGGGAGAGACGAGAGAGTTTACGAACTTAACTGTTTCAGAGATACTTCTTCGTTTATAAACATCTCAGAACCGCCATTCTGGCCTCTTTTTCTTTTTTTATTTCTTTTTTTTTACTTTCTTTACGCCAGAGTGATAATTCCTGTTCGTCCATTTTGTTTTTCCGCAAGATCCTGCGCTTTGATTTACATTCTTCATTTTACGATCTACACTCTATATTTACTTTTTTAATAATGTAAATTTTATTTTTTTTGTAAGAATTTTAACTAAAAAAAATAAAAATGATCGTGTATTAAAAATTAGAAAGTATGAATTTCATTAACTTTTTTTCTTTAGCAAATTACCACTAACTACACTTTTAGTCCAGTATTTACCATTAACAGGCCTGTTTTTTATATTTCCCTTACGGTGGTACTGTTTTTGACCCATGCGCAAGGCCCAAACCCCGTGCGGCCTATTTCCTGACGAAAATGTCCCTAAATATATTAATAGAGGAAGATAATCAATAAAGAGACAGATAAAGATAGAGAGAGATAACAAATATAGATTGAGATCGAGATCGAAATTGAAATCAATCAAGACGATGAATTTGAAATTCTCATTCAAACTGGAATTTTGAATAGTAAATGAGAGAGGGGGAGAAGAGATCTAGATCGATATCTAGATTCGTATTGAGATCGGAAAAGCGAGGCGGAGAAGCGACGCGGTGAAGCTAGGCAAAGAAGCGAGGCATCAAAGAGAACGAAGAAGCAAGGTGGCGAAGCGAGATGGTGAAGCTAGGCGGCGAAGCTAGACGGAGAACCTATTTTTTGGTCTTGGCCTGCAAATCTTCCGGCAAGGAACGCAGCGAAGCTAGGGTTTGTTCTCAGCCTGCAAATCCACCGAAGAGCGAGGTCAGTATCAATTAAGATGAGTTGCTAGGTAGGGAAACTTGATGTTATGTGACTGATGATGAATTGTATGAGCTTATTGAGACTCATTACCATTAAAATGCTTGCAATATGTGCAATCTATGATTATTGAGAGTCAATAGCACTAAAATGCTGCAGTATGTGTAATCTATGATTTTATGGACCTTCTAAAGATCATTAACTTTAGTTTCTGAGGGTCAGTAGCTTTCTGAGATTTGCTTGTTCTGATGGAAAATGATGAGTTTTGTGACTCAATAGTACAAAAGAAATTGTATGAGCTTTAGTTTCTGAGGGTTAGTAGCCTTAGCTTCATGATTTCACTAACACTATGTTTATTATCCTCAAACTTGTGTTAGGAGAATAACTATTGGTTCTGGTTTTCGTAATTGAGTGTTTCGAATTGGTTTGCTGGAGCTTTGTAGAATAGAGAGGCTGATTCATTTTTTTTTTTTTTTGTGATCTTCATAATTGACATGCTCTGTTGGAGAATGTTGTTATAAGTCAGTATGATGTTACTTAGACATGTCTTAAAATGTTTGGATACATAATGGTGCCGAATTGTATCGAGTTTATGTTCCATAATGATTACTTCATTAACATGTCAAGATCATTCTTTGAGTGACATCTTTAAGTTTATAATATGCAATGATGACATATGTGCCTTTCTGTATGTGATGGTTGATTTAAGAGGTTTGAGATTGTGAATGGTATAACTGAAGTTAGAGAACCATGTGTATTGAGGGTTAGTATGCTATTGAGGGTCAGTAACCTTATGTGTATTGCAACCTCATTTGATGTTTATATATGAGGATAAATAGCTTTAGCTTCATGAGTACATTCGCTTGATTGCATGAGGTATTAAACTCAAATCTATTATCGGTTCAGTTGAGCTTGCGATTTTGGACAGATTTGTTAGCTTTACTTTATGGAAGGGTCATTGAAATTATGTCTACCTATAGGCTCTATGGATGTTTGATCTTATTACTGCTGTTAGTCTTTTTTTTTTTTTTTGATTGAAATTCTGGTCATTGATCTGCTGCAACTGTGAGGATCTTTTGATTAGGTCCTTTGTATTCTTATAAGCTACATTGGTTTTTTAATCAAATTGAGGGTTAGTACCCTATTGAGGGTCAGTAAACTATTGAGGGTTAGTACACTATTGAGGGTCAATACTCATATATTTGCATTTATCATATACACATATTAATCACAAATGGCAAAGAGGAAAGCTGCTACAATAGACAAAAATGATGTACCGATTGAAGAACATGAGAAGAACCATGGTGGAGAGATTTCTTCACCTTGACAAGAGCTGGTATTCGAAAGTAGGTGATAATTGAAGGCAATCAAAGACCATGTGTTGGATTGGATTAGGATTAAGATTTACATTTGATCATTTTGAATCGTTTTGTTTTGTTAAGTGAGATTAATAGCAAAATGTTGATCTTTTGCGGATATGGATTTGTGTTTGTGAGTTGATAGGATTTTGATGAAAGTAAATCGACAGAGATGCAGGTTTTTTGTAGTCTCTTCTTTATTGGTTAATGTTAATGGATCGATTTTATTACTAAGTTTCAAACAAACAAAAAATGGTGCAAGGTCACATAACTTTGGCTCTTTTATGTGTATACAAACAATTCAATCGGTTAATCATTTAGAATTGCCTCTAGAAACTGGAAAGAACTGCAAATCGTGTATATCAGAATGATACTAAAGCTCAGTACATTAAATATGCAATTCCTCAGAATGATACTGAAGCCCAGTACATTAAGTCTATAGAGGTTATTTTGGTAATTTGGGTTCAGCTACAGTACCGCAAGGGAATTAGAAAAAAAAAAAAAAACAGGCATGCTATATGGGCTGAGATTGTAGTTATTGGTAATTTGCCATTTTTTCTTTATATCAAATTATTTTCCTATCATTTTTTTAAGCTATTCTCACTTCCAATCGGTGAATTTCGATGAATAACCCAAATACGATATACACTATTGAATATGTCAGATGGAATGCACTCGCTCTCTTTCTCGCACATGAACTACCGTCAAGGTCTTTTTCCTGACTGTGGTATGATTCACCGGCGAGTCGCCCTGCGAGGCGCCTCTGGTCGTCCTCTAGCACGCGGTGGTCATATGCATTGGAATACTGGATTCTGTATGTTCCTCTATGACATTGCGTTTTAGTAGGAGCCGTGCCGTACTTGGCAATCAATCGTTCTATGCTAACATCTTTTGAGTTTTGACGGGTCATGTTGGGCCAAAGCTCGTCATTGCGGCGGAGTGGCCCAATCCAGTATACACACATCTTCAGAAAGGTCCAATTGATAGACCGACAGCTTTTGGGGTGTCGTAAAGTAGTCCCACTATATATAAGAAGGGCGTCTACTTATTTGATGTCGTTTGCTCAGTCTTTGCTACAACCCGAGCCCTAAGGTTAAAATCAGCTAGTGCGGCACAGACAGATCCCCCCCAACTCTCCCGCTTTGTTTTTGGAAAAACTTGGAGCCCTAGCTCTCCAATTTCTCATCGCCACAATGAAGCTCGTCAGGTCAGTCCTCCTCCTCCTCTCTCTTTCTCTCTGTAAAATTTCTCAGTTCTTTACTGTAATCGATGTATTGGTTTGTACTGATACGCCTTAATTTTGACGATGTGCAGGTTCTTGATGAAGTTGAACAACGAAACCGTGTCGATCGAGCTCAAGAACGGCACCGTTGTGAATGGCACCATCACAGGTTTCCCTCTGCTCCTTTCTTACCGTTTTCTCTGCTTTATCAAGTTTGTACCGTTTAGGGTTTAATAAAACCCTAGGTTTTGCGCCGCGCTGTTACTCTTCTCTTTTAATTAGCTTATAATGGAATTGGTTGCTACTTGCTAGGTTTTGGTAGCTTAGACCGCCCTTATTTGTTTAATTCAATCTTCGAATCATGGAATAGATAAGATGCTGGTTTCTCTTTGTGTGAAATCTCCCTCGTCATTGTTTGCTTTTAGTGAAATCAGATATTCCCACTATTGAATCACAGCGGAGCCTTGTTTCATATGGAGTTAGAGAATTAGGTTTGCACGCCTCTGGGGGTCAACCAATTCTTGTAGTTTGAGCATGTAGAAGGATTACCAGGAGACTGTTACCACTCAAATTAGAGTACACTAAGATGCAATTGACTGGTTTTATGAGTTATTAATGTCTTGTTGAGTGTAAGTTTGTTGGCAATTTGCAACACTTTTGTTGCTCGTAAGTCTGAGTTTGCTTCTTGCATATAATATCGGAAAAATATTATCTTAGACTTTGGGTTTGCTCCTGCCTGGATATGTCCATGTATTTAGAATACTGAACTTGTTTTGGGCACATTTACATCTGTATGAGGTCAGACTGATTTAAGAGCATCATTACACTTGCATCAGTTGTGTAACACAGTGTTTAAAAGTTTCCACATCAGATAGTTTGTAGGCATGTATCGTATTTGAAAATATGCTTTAAAATACTTCTGCTTGTTGTTGTTGTTGTTGTTTGAAGTTGTGGAGTCAAAATCAGATCTTGCAAATGTCCTTGACTAGTTTTGCTCTGGCTCCAAACCGTGGATGGCATTTCAGAAGTTTGAAGTTATGAGTTTCGAATTATTTCCATTTTTGTTTTTTGAAGCCCAATAGCCAGAGTTTGTGGATATACTTAACTTTCAAGGTTTGGGGTGTTGGTTTTCCCGGGCCTCAAGCCAAGGATGCCATATCAGAACATAAAGTGCATGAGCACAATGATTCTGAAGTTGCATGCTTTGAAATGGCTTCCACTCATCAAAATGGAGGTCGGAGTCAAAAGAGTCATAACTAGTGAATATCCTTACATTGGGGTTTGAAGATTTGTATAGTTTTGGTCTGCCTCCAAACCATGGATGCCATTTCAGAACACGAACACAGTGATTACTTCCATGCATTACTTGATAATTCCTTAGCTAAGCATAAGTTACCAAGTTCAGCAGAACTCTGGAGTCCTTACTTTGTAATGGCCGGAAGATGCTTTTAAGTTTGTTTTCAAGCATCTTCTCTTATTGTCCAAAAAAGGAATGTGTTCCTCAAGGAACAGAAGTTTGACTTGAATTGGTAAATGGTATTGCAAAGTGCTATGGGGAAATGATTTGATCACTAATCTAAAATATGTATGAGATGAGTCTGTGTACATCCGTAATCTAATTCAACTATAACTTTAAAACAGTTAATTTCTGTTGCTACTGTTCAAAGTAAGTTCTTGTTTCAGTTTTTTTTTTAAGAATTGAACTTAAACTTGTTAAAGTTTAACAAGGGGGAAAAGTAGCTGTTCTGACTTGTAATTTACTGCTTGTTACAGGTGTAGATATCAGTATGAATACACATTTGAAGACGGTGAAACTTACACTCAGGGGGAAGAATCCAGTGACTCTGGATCATCTCAGTGTGAGGGGTAACAATATTCGATACTACATCCTTCCTGACAGCTTGAATCTTGAGACTCTGCTGGTCGAAGAGACGCCTAGGGTCAAGCCCAAGAAGCCAACTGCAGGTACTACAAGCTTGTATTTGGCTTGGACACCTTCTCTTTTGAGCACATTGTTAATTTACGATCTTTGATATTGTGAATCACTGTCATGAATCTTCTAATTGCTTTTACCTTTAAAAATTTCAGGGAGGCCTGTGGGAAGGGGAAGGGGCCGTGGACGTGGACGCGGTCGTGGCCGTGGTGGTCGTTAAATACGCCACATTGGTTAATTTTTGTGGCAAGAACTTGGCCTGCCTGGTTTGTAAACACCTCTGTAGGACGAACTTGTTTGTGATCTTGGAGACATGAAATGAGCGGCACTTTTTCCTGGTTATGTAAACACCTTTGTAGGAAGTACTTATCTATGATCTTGGAGACATGAATGAAGCATTGCACTGTTATTCGATTGTCTATTCCCAGTGAAATTCTTAAAATGGTATTATGAACTTGGTAATCAATATGCTTTTGACTTTCTCATATCTACTTTCCTTTTGGGTTGTCCAAAATTAGCTTTCATTATGAACTTGGTAATCAATATGCTCTTGACTTCTCATATCTACTTTCCTTTTGGGTTGTCCAAAATTAGCTTTCCTTTACTTCTCTGAGCCAGTTGGTGGTTTTCCTGATTTTCAGAAGTCATGTACATATGGCCATGACCATGTGCAGCATGAAGGAGCATCACCATGTCAATGCGCATCATGCGATCGCCATAGGCATAAGCAGCTTTAAGTAGTATTAGCTTCTCTTTTACATTTCTCAGCTTCTACCTTCTTTTACTGTCGTGGTTCATATTACCCTTTCTCTTTCTTATGGGACTAAGGGCTTACATGAAAATGGGAAATGCACCTCGAGCTGAGACCAGTTTAGTTTGTCTTCTGTTCTGTTGGTTTGTATTAGAAATGTTTGTTTAAAGTGATTTCTCGAAAGCTGACAAGTAAGAAGACTAATAATCCACTTCAGGTATGGACAGATGCTTTCAGCTAAAATCGAACCCGAGTACTCGTTACCTGGGGCCTGGGGGTACGGGGCTTGGAAGCTCGTGGAATTTGCCCCCTGCACCTTGTGGTTAGGAGTTTTTTTCTTTAGTTAGGGGTTTATTTCTCTTATTTTCTTGGGGAAAAAGCTAAAATGCATTATTTACTTATTTTAAAATGGATAAATACAGCGATATACAGTGTAGGCATTTCCAAACTGTGCGATTCTCAAACAAATCCAAAATGGGCCACAGGCCCAAAATCCGAAAAGAACCCTATATATAACTCTCCTCCCACTCACCCAGTCGTCGTCGACTGAGACTCGTACAGAAATTTGAAACCTGGTCAAAAGTTTTACTTGCTTTCAAAGGAAGAACGCGAGTGGTGGTGAAGCAAAGGGAAGAAGACGGAGATGGCGAAATCTTCAGCTACGAAGCAAGCGGCGATTGTGCTCGGAGCCCTGGCGGTCGGATGGTTGGCCATAGAGCTCGCCTTCAAGCCCATCCTTGACAAGGCCCGATCCGCCATGAACAAGTCTGACCCGGCCCGCGATCCCGACGACGACGTCGTCGAGGGGGAGGATACCGCCACCAAGACTGACGAGACCCCCAAGGATGCTTGAGGTAGTTCAATTGGGGATTTTTGAGCTTGTGGGATTTCAATTTTTAGTTTATGTTATGTTATTATTCACCAGTTTGCTCTTAATTTGAACTCTGTGCTGTATTAAACCCTATCTATTATGGATTTCTGTGCCTTATTGAAACCTTTGGCATCGAACTATGCTTCCATGGATGAGAATTATTTAGTTGAACTCCTGCCACAGCCCACAGCCCACAGGTTCTATTTTCTAGAAGAAATCTAAATCATTCCCAGGAAATCCCATTGATAATTTTCCAGGCTTGTGCCTCTGGGCTTGCTTGTGTATGTTGGGCTCTTATGACATTACATAAGCCCATGACAATTGGGTTTAGGAACAATGACCTGCCCAATATGTTTCATCCCTTTTATATTTATAATTTATCTATATTATATTTAAGAAATTCTTAGGCTTGCTCACCATAACTGATTTTTTAAAAACTTTTATACCTTTAGAATATTAAATAACTTTATATTATTTTAGATTAATTGCCAAATTGCTACCCAAGTCTCGATTTACTACTTTAGGTTTTATTTCAGTCATTTTTCTACTCTAGGTTTTTAAAATTAGCAAATTTGCTACTATTTTAGCTCATTCTCTACCCTTCCTTCAAATTTGCTACTCTAGGCTTTTAAAATTAACTAAATTACTTCTCTAAATTTTCAAAATTAGCCATTTGGTGCTTTAGATTTTCAAAATTAATCAATGTTTGGATGAAGAAGTGAACAAATTAATATGACGAACATGTGGCAAAATTGGCTAATTTTGAAAACATAAAGTAACAAATTGGCAGAAATAATACTTAGGGTAGTAAATTGGCTGAAATAAAATCTAGGGTAGCAAATTGACACCAAGGTGAAACCTAAGTTAGCAAATTGGCTATTAAGCCTATATTTTTCTAATTGTTAGTGACTTTTCATCCAAATATAAATATATAATTAATAAAAACAATTATTATTTTCAAAAACTAGCTACCAACGTCTAGAATGTTAACCACCCACTTCTCCACACCCATAGGCTCGTTTGGCAGACCTGACTAGAATAGATTAGTATCCATGACTGACTTGGATTGAATTGGAAATAGATTGGATTGTAAAATCTCAATCTTACTCAGTGTTTGGAGCAACAATATACAAGTTGGACTGAAAATTGGATATCTAAAAATTAAAGAAAAGCAAGAAGCTCAACACTGACATAGATGGAAACAAACAATTCCAGATCAATATCGAATTCACCATCAATGAAAGAGGCCTATCAGCTTAGTCTTGAGAAACCCATAGGCGGCGGCGACAAACATTGAATCCGGTGATCGGATTATGTTGCGGTGCGGCAGCGACGATTAGAGAAGTAGGTGGTTCGGAAGGTTGAAGACGAAGATGGAGGTTTGCCAATTAGTTGTGGTACTGGGAGAGAGCGCCATGGTTTGAGGGAGGGGCGGGGGGCAAGTACGTGGTTTTCATTCTCTAATATTTTATCGTGGTTAATTGAGTGGTGGGTGAATGGATAACTTATATCTTACCTCTCTAACAGGATTTGTTATCAAAGTCTGACAAGATAAATATTTTCTAGCAACAAGGTATTCAAGGCTCCAAACACACACACACTGATCAATCAGATTGGATATATCTTATCCTATTATGTCCTTATATGAAGGAAACAAACGCGGTCATAGGGTGTGAGCAAATTTTAGTCTACTATAAGTCTATAATTAAACAAGAAGTACTAAGAAAACCCTACCATTCCAATCGATCACTATAATTTCTTAACATTTAAATTTATCAGTATTTGAGCGATATTAAAAGTGTGTTCAAAATTATGTATTATTTATCAATTTTTATTAATGAATGAATCTAGATTATCAAATTTTTATCAAAATTGAAATCAATATCGTGAACGTGCTTGTACCTACCGAATGCAAAGCCACTATTTTCTAGATACTACACTAGAAATGCCTAGTTAATGTTTTGTATAAAGCTGAAGCCTGAAGGTATGGAGCATTGGCATCATGTCGTTATCAAATAGAGTCCAGATTTTTATCTTATGTAATATTACGACATGGAGCTTAAAGAGAGACGTCCATATATTTCTGGTGCTGGCGAGGTGTCATCTTCTCGGAAATATTAGTTTAGAAAGTCCCCCCCCATCATTTAGGTTTGTGATGAATTTATAAAACCATCACATCTTGTAGTTCTCACCGGTCGCCTATAACCGGTGACCAACCGGGCGATAGACTTGGGACCTATCAGAGTTGAATTGAGGTGGAGCTTGGGAGTGGTTGGTCATGGCTTCTTGTATAGAGGGTAGCATATGAACATGAATGATATTGAAGAAGCCAAACCACCATTGTACTTGTACAGAATGGCCCATAGTGGGAGATGATTGATTGATTGATTGACTGGTCCAAGTACTATATTGTTGCTTATAAATTGTGGAATCATACCAAACACACGGGAAGTAAGTAGAGAGATTCTTACGTAGGACAAACGTACCACGTGGCGGGAAAGTATGGCTGAAAATTCTCTTTCATTGACCTAATTCATGTTAATGCTCCCTCCTCCCCTTAAAATAGGAGAAAAAAATGAAAAGAAGATCATTTTTTTTTGGTAAGAACATGAATTAAACATTTTTAAGAATCCCTAATGGAAACACTAGTTACAAGAATTCTCACTAAAAAAAAAAAAAAACAAACAAACACTAGTTACAAGTGGATAGATAGAGGTGGGTATAAATGAGGACATATGGCATGGGTTGGTCCAATAAATTCTACCAATGATGTGGCCAAACTTGTGTGGTTAAAACAAAATAGACTGGTCGCATTTGCAGAGAGTTTCGACTTTCGAGAGAGAGAGAGCCAAAGCTACAAAAATCTCATAACTTGTACTTGTTTCCCTCTTCCTTGTAAATAATTTGGTAACGAAGACAAAGAAAGGTACTGTGCACCAGTCCATAACCTTCCAAAAAACTTGTGGAAAGTGACTCACGACTCTCTCACCTCTTTGATCAAACACCCTTCATCGGATTTGCATACCTTTTCTTTAAGGTTCCTCCTTTCTTCCTCTTCATTGGAAACTACAAAAAGTCAAAAGGTTGCCGGCCTCTTGTGTTTTGGTTGCAGCATCATTGTTCTTGTTCGTGGGAGTTGTTCATGACTAATCTATGAGGTTGGTAAAACCAAACCCAGTTCCTGTTTTTTCCAGTTTCTTGGTTCTGATTGTGCAAGAGTTTCATTTCTTGTTTGTGTGATGAAGATTTTTTGTTTTGGTGGGTTAGTTTTGATTTGGGTGGATTGTGTTTCATTCATTGATCAAGGCATCCCTATGGAAGCATTTAGATTGGAACCTTTTTCTTTTGAAGTCACAAAAGAAAGGGAATTGCCCATGATATGTTTCATTTTCTTCTGCAGAATTTTGGTACTCTTTGAGTTGCCTTTTTTGGTTCCTACCCTGTCCGCCTCTTAAATGTTTGGTCTTTATTGCGTGTATTGATTTCTGTCTTTATCATTTTTGAATTGAATTTTTCAATCAATTACGTGTCTCATTTGCCAAGGAGAGAATCCAATATGTGATGTATAGTCATTCATGTTGGAGTACTGTTCTGTCAGATTTATCTTCTCCTCTTACTAAGTCATTATCTCTTACTGCTCATAGAATGAAAACTTGGTTTTGTATATTTTGGTTTCAGAGGTATCAATGCCTTTGAATTCATATGAAGCCTGCATTATGTAGAACAATATAAGTCAGATATGACCTTGGTATCTACTTTTATTCTGGATTGTGGATATGTAAAAAGAATAGAAGAAGAAAGAGCTCCTCTCACTATGCCTTCTTTCCAAAACCGTAGTAACTGATTGAGTTAGTTGAATTGGTGATTGCTAACTCACATATTTAGAGAGTGATTATCTCTGGTTTAGGTTTTTTACTCATCCTGTTTGGTAGTAATTGCCATCTTTTCTAACTATACACACACTCAAGTTGGGTAGTCGGGATATGCATATAAGCATCAGACTCTTTTCAATCAATGCAAGAAGTATATTTAATTGTTCATTCCCCAATTGTTGATTTGAAATGTTTCATGTCTTTACGCTTACATTAAACAGAAGCAAGTTCAAGATCCCTCAATCTGCAAGTCTTCTTTGTTCAATTTTCAAGGAACCACTTGCAACTCGGCAGCTTATATAGTAATTTGACTGATTTCTAATAGTTCTATATAAAACCCAAAACAGTCTTTTGCATATAGTGGTCTCCCTTGTACTGTTTCCTTAATTATTCCATTGATGATTTAAGTGGTCTTTGGGGATAACAATAATGTTATAACCTCTTTCTTGTACTATTTCCTTTATTGGTTTCAAACTTTTAATGTGGATCTAAGTGGTCTTTGTTCTTACTCTTCTGTATAGTTCTCTTTTAAACATACCTCCACAAAATGCGATAATTGTCATTTCACTTTCTTTTCCTTCTTTTTTCTTTGTACTGTTTTTAAATCTTTGTGTTCAGTTTTGTGAAAGATCAATGTTTAGGATTATGTTTCATGGGGACTGTATTATGTAAGTGTTGGTTATAATGTTCCTGCTTAAAATGATTGTCATTTAAACACTCCACAATAATGTGATAATTGTCATCAACTTTCTTGTCCTTTTTTCTTTCTACTCTTTTTAAACTTTGTTCTTTTTTGTGAACGATCACTGTTTAGGATTATGTTTTATAGGGACTGTATTATCTTTGGGAGGAATTTAAATGTTGGTTATAATGTTTCTGCTTAAAATGATTTTCAAGCTTGAAGCTTTGAGTTGAATTATGAAATTGTGGGTGCATTTACTGCATTGTCCTGCCAGACTAAGTTATCATTATGAACACCTTTCCTCTTTCTTGTACTGTTTCCATCATCGGTTTGGATAATGAGTTAAGTGATCTTTTGGTGTAAGTAATAATGTGATAATGGCAGTTCACTGACTTTTTTTCTTTCAAGTCCTTGTTACTGACTCCCCTTTATTTATTTATTTTTTTAATGTCCTTGTTCGGTTTTGTGAAGATAAATGGTTAGGAGCTTAGGATTAGGTTTTATTGGTTTCTAAGAATCTTTGAAAGGAATGCAATACTTGGTTATCTTAAAAGGATTTTCAAGCTTGGAGCTTTGATTTGACTAATGAATATTTGGGAGTAACTACTGTTTTCTCCTTCATAGTCTTCTTCTATTTTTGGTTCTTTGTCCAATCACTTCAAATTACTGTCAAACATTTGTCCAAAAAAAAAAAAAAATTACGTGAAACTTGGTTACGCATATAAACTTTGTAATAGTTAGTTCCCATGCTGGTAGTGGATCAACTATAGTTACTCTACATATTTCAAGTTGGGGGCAAAGCTCTCTACTAAAGCACATTATCAAGTAGTTGACGTTAAAATACTATTCTAGAATGAATAAGAAAATGGTCGTATGATTTGAAGGCACTTGTTTGTGTAACTTGTTTTGAAATTGTGTGATTTCATATCATGAAATTATTTGTGAATAGTTGGAGTGCTATAGTTGGATTTATCATATGGCTTTGTATTTCAGATAACAGAGATCGACTACAATGTCAGTTGCACCAGTTGAGAACATGGCATCTTTGAACACAGACCTTTTCTATGATATATTGAGACGTCTCGATGGACCAACTTTAGCTACTGCAGCATGTACATGTGCAGCATTCTGTTCCATCTCAAAAGAAGAGAGGTTATGGGAAGATGTATGCTCTTCTATGTGGCCTTCGACTAATAGGGAAGATGTCAAGAGTTTAATATCGTCCATTGGTGGGTTCAGAAAGTTCTATGCTGATTGTTTTCCCCTTATTGTAAACAAGGAAGTTACTGACTACCAATGGAATGACTACCTTGAGTACCCGGAAGAATGGACCGAAGCTGAATATTACGGTGACATGGATGAGTTCGAAAGTATATCACCATCAGATTTTGTTTCAATTGTGGACATCCGGTACAAGGATAAACTAATTTGCTCAAAAGTTCTTTGGGGGATTCCAAATGCAAACGGCTTCAATGGTTGGTTTTACAACTGCCCATTTCGAATTGATCTTCTTACTTATGCAGCTAGAGATGATGATGACGGGGAAGCTTTCCTTTCTGTTGCTAACGGCCTGCCACCAATCACATCTATGGAGACAGAAAGGAAAGATGGGAAGTTATGGCGGGGGCTCCGTGATGGCCTCCGGCTTAGTTGGATAGTCGTAAATAGAAAAATGAAGCAAGCTGCTAATCTTGCTAGCTGGTGCCCTATTGGTGGTCAAAGGCATTGGCCAACAGACAAGGACTTTGTGATTCGCTTCGGATCCATTCTTCCTGCTAGAGACATCCTTCCTTGTCAAGTAGTGGAATGCATCCTCAGCATGAAGTTCCGAGTGATTTGTACTGAAGGAGAAGGTGCTGAGACAACCCTCAAGTTAACAGAATTGAGCATGCAGTTAGAAGACATGGAAGGTTCTCATGTCAATGGAAGAAACAGTTTGCTAATTCTCAAGGAAGCGCTGAGCTGCCGCCGTAGCAAAAACTACAGTGAAGTTCTTGAGTCGTGCAATTTGTACTCGAAAGTGCAGAACGAGCTCAAAGAGGAGAAGATGAGAAGCGAAAGCAGGTTAGATAGACTTTGTATCTTGAGTGGCATTGCTGCATTTATATCCTTCTGTTACTATGTATTGTGAAGACATTACTGGTTTTTGTTCGCAACACTTAACTGAAACAGCTCTGACAAACATTCCGCGTTTGTACTCTTCTGATGTAAAATTCAAATCTTGCTTCACTTAATCAAAAGGTTTTGCCTGCGTTTATTCTGAAAGTTGTTTCAACAGCAGAATCTGCTACATTGCAATCTGCAAAACCTGTCTGTCGGGACATGGGAACCAACATTGCTGTCGAGTTCTTGACTATATTGCAGAAGCAAGTTCTAAACTTTGTCCTTCATGTCTTCTGTGCAAATTGTTTGTTTTCTTTAGCTGGAGAACATGTAGATAACAGAACAAAACCTCAATTACAACCTGATCCGAATAGATCAAAGATAAAAAATCAAGAAAGCCAAATGATCTCGAAATCATGTGCACAGAATGCAAAATGTTTCGGTTTGCAACTCATTTTGTTGTCTATTTCCCCATTACAAATGGACTGGAAAGTGGGAGGGGAGTGCTGCATTATGAAACTGAAAATGGGGAATCTCTGATTAGTAATTAGTATTATTATTAACTAGGCCTGTAAATGGATCGGGTTCGGATCGGATCGACCTAAATCCAAATCCGTTTACTAAAAAAAAAATTCGATCCAAACCCGCTCCGTTAACCCGGCGGATCATTGATACCTCGATCCAAATCCGTACCCGTCGGATTAACGGATACCCGATCCGCTAATCCGATCCGTTTATAATTTCAAATATTTTTAAATTTTAAATAGTAATATTAAATTTATATCATAATATCTCATAAGATATTAATAAAATATTAAAATAACATGATCTACATGAAGAGTATCACCAAAAATAAAATTACTTATTTTTGACAATAATTACAAAGACTGCCTCTTAGATTTCTGCAAAAAAGTAATATTAGAAATCTTTAATATTTTATATTTTATATTTTATATTTTTAAAAAATAATAATATATTAATAAAAAATAATATTTATTTATTACTAAAACGGGTCGGATCATTAATGGATCGGATCGACCTAAATCCAAATCCGATCCGTTTATTAAACGGGTTAACGGATTCGGATCATTAACGGATCAACGGATCAAAATGTTCGATCCAAACCCGTTTAATAGCTACGGATCTGGAGCGGGTCCGGATCAAAATCCGGTCCATTTACAGGTCTATTATTAACCCACAAAAGATTAATAATTGAGATTTGACACACGTGTGGTACCACCGGAATTTAGCTGTCATGTACTAGTTTCATTGTTAATATTAATTTCTTATCTTCAATTATTTATCTTATTTCTGTTTTCAGAAAAGGAATATATGCAAGGCACCAATATTCTCAACTAGATAATTAATTGATTTGACCCCAAAATTCGGGAAGATTGTGGCTTGTGGGAATGGGTTGGGGCTTCAATTTTGCAATTATATATATATATATATATATATAGAAAGCCGTTAGAGAGCGGACGTCCGCAACCCAGAAAAAGTGCGGACATCGCTCCTCCGGCCTCGATCGAGCGGCAACGGCGCGGCGCGGCTTGCCGGAGGGACGCTGGGGGTCGTGCGGAGGGGTCTGCGGTCCGGTGGAGTCGCCGGCGATGGTTATGCGGTGCTGCACAGAACCTGCAACTGCAGGTGAGGTGGCTGCCCAGAAACCGGCAAGCCCGACCTCCTCCGACCTCGAACGCCGGCCAGCAGAGGTCTGGGACGCCTCCTGCCTCCCTCCGGCCAACCCCGCGCCGCCGCTATCGCCTGGAAGCCGCTGCTGCATCGACGTCCGCACTTTAGCGAAAGTGCGGACGTCCGCTCCTAATCGGGCCTCTATATATATATATATAGGATTTTTCTCAGGTAAGGATGTCCTTAATTTTTCTTATGGAACGGATTTACTGTTTTCACCCACTTTCCAATCACATTTTCACATCTTAACCGTTCAGTTTTTAGGTCCTAATGTATGGATCACCTTTGCAAAATTTCAGCCAATTTGGTGATCGTTAAGGCGTCCAAAATGCAATTTACACGAACGAACCGAATCTGTCGAACCGGAACCGTTCGTTTACATTGTTGTAATTTGCAGTTTTGGATGTCTTAATGATCACCAATTTGGCTGAAATTTTGCAGAGGTGATCTATACATTAGGACCTAAAAACTGAACGGTTAAGATGTGATGTGAAAATTTGATCGGAAAGTGGGTGAAAACCGGAAATCCGTACCTAAGAAAAACTAAGGACGTCCTTAGTGTAGCCGGACTGTATATATATATATATATATATATATACAGCCCCTTTTTGGCTGCGTACGTCTGTTCCTAAGCTAAGGAACGGATTTCTAGTTTTCACCCACTTTTCTATCACATTTTCACATCTTAACTGTTCAGTTTTTAGGTATATATGAGTAGATTACTTATGCAAATTTTCAGCCAAATTGATGATCGTTAAGGCATCAAAAAATGCAATTTACCATTATAAACACGAACGGTTCCGGTTCGACAGATTCGGTTCGTTCGTGTAAATTGCAGTTTTGGATGCCTTAACGATTATCAATTTAGCTGAAAATTTGTAGAGATGATACATTAGGACCTAAAAACTGAACAGTTAAGATGTGAAAATATGATCGAAAAGTGAGTCAAATATAGAAATCCGTACCTTTTGCTTAAGTACAGATATCCGCTCCTGAGCAAGGTTGTGTGTGTGTGTGTGTGTATATATATCCATTATTTCCTGGTTGTTAACATTAAGGATGGTGACCTCTTCCCATTTTCTTTCTTATCATCTATTTTGTTAATATTAACTTCTTCTTTTTTTAATTTTGAAATTTGTCAAATGTTTCTAAATTTCTCATTCTAGCATTTGTGGCTAGGGGTCGTCAACGGGCCGGGCCGGCCCGGCCCGGGCCCATTCATAGCGGGCTTGGGCCGGGCCGGGCCTTGGTATATTTTTAAATAATAGCGGGCCGGGCCGGGCCGGGCTTTATTAAAAATAGACGGATCCAAGCCCGTCTATATAAAGCGGGCTTTGCGGGCTTTTTCGGGCCGGGCCAGGCTTGACCTTGCGGGCTTTTTTGGGCCGGGCCTTGCGGGCTTTATGTATAAATAAATATTTAAAGACACAAATATATTTTTTTTTAATCAAGCTTTGGAAATTCATTGGATAATGATCAAATACAATCAAAGATAACATATCTATAATTTTATATTGTACCAAAAAAAAATCTTTATTTATATATAGATACTAATTTATTGATAAATAAATTTTTAAAGGCACTAATTTTTTATAAATCTATATTTATACATCAAACACTCCAAAGAGCAACATATAGCAATTCAAAGAAAATGAGAAAACTGACCGTTGGATGTGATTATTACAATAAATTAAGAGTGTGGTTAAAAATTTAGTCAATTTCACCATAATTTCGAACCCGATCGGATTGGTCAGCTGTAGTCACTTGCATGTTTTCTTAGTTGACCGATGGAGTGATGAACGCAAAACTTGCTTATTTTTTTACATCACGTTTGTAAATATTTCATCGATGGATGTGTGTGGACGTAAGATAAAAATTTCAATTTTTAATTACAAATACGTTGGCCTATACTAATTTGTCTCCTAAAGTTGCATGACTTATACATTGCATTTAAATTGTTGAAGTCCATTCTAAAACAATCATGAAGTGGAAGATGAATTTGGAGAAACCAACCGCTCGATTGAGAGATTGTAATATTTAATGGTGGTTGTAAAAAATCTAGCCAATTTGGTTATCGTTTCGAATTCGATCAACTAGGTCAAACGTAGTTACTCTTATAAACCTATATTTATATACATACACTCCAAAGAGCAACCCCTATCAATTCAAAGAAAATGGAAAAACCGACCGTTGGATGAGTTTATTACAATAAATTATGAGTGTGATAAAAAATTTAGCCAATTTCATCATATTTTCAAATTCGATCGGATTGGTCAACCGTAGTCACTTATATGTTTTCCTGGTTGACCAATGACGTGACAACCGTGAAACGTGCTCATTTTTTTCACATCACGTTTGTATATATTCCATCGATAGATGTGCGTGGACATAAGATAAAAAAAATTAATTTTAATTACAAACACATTGGCCTATACCAATTTTCTTTCTAAAGTTGTATGACTTATACATTGCATTTAACTTGTTGAGGTCCATTCTAAAACAACCATGAAGTGAAAGATGAATTTGGAGAAACCAACCGCTCAATTGAGAGATTGTAATATTTTATGGTGGTTGTAAAAAATCTAGCCAATTTGGTTTTCGTTTCGAATTCGATCAACTAGGTCAAACCTAGTTACTCTTATAAACCTATATTTATATCACACGCTCCAAAGAGCAACCCCTATCAATTCAAAGAAAATGGAAAAACCGACCGTTGGATGTGATTATTACAATAAATTATGAGTGTGGTTAAAAATTTAATCAATTTCACCATAGTTTCGAACCCGATCGGATTGGTCAACTGTAGTCACTTGCATGTTTTCGTGGTTGACCGATGGCGTGATGAACGCAAAACTTGTTTATTTTTTTACATCACGCTTGTAAATAATTCATCGATGGATGTGTGTGGACATAAGATTAAAATTTCAATTTTTAATTACAAATACGTTGGCCTATACTAATTTATCTCCTAAAGTTGTATGACTTATACATTACATTTAAATTGTTGAGGTCCATTCTAAAACAACCATGAAGTGGAAGATGAATTCGGAGAAACTAACCGCTCGATTGAGAGATTGTAATATTTTATGGTGGTTGTAGAAAATCCAACCAATTTGGTTATCGTTTCGAATTCGATCAACTAGGTCAAACGTAGTTTCTCTTATAAACCTATATTTATATATCATACACTCCAAAGAGCAACCCCTATCAATTCAAAGAAAATGGAAAAACCGACCGTTAGATGAGTTTATTACAATAAATTATGAGTGTGGTAAAAAATTCATCAAATTTCACCATATTTTCGAATCCGATCGAATTGGTCAACCGATATTTAGAATATATATATGCACATATTTTATATAGAAGTATAAGAACTTCCACACACACACTTATATATATATATATATGTCTCTCTATATATATATAAACACACACACACACACACACACACACACACATATATATATATATATATATATATATATATATATATATATAAACACACACATATTATATATATATATATATATAAATATATTTATAAACACACACACATCAGTGACACATCTATATATATATATATATATATATATATATATATATATATATATATATAAACACACACACACACATATATATATATATATATAATATTTTACGGGCTTTTACGGGCCGGGCCTGGCGGGCCGGGCCTACGGGCCTCCATGGGCTTTTGCGGGCGGCCCACTACCCACCCGAGGCGGGCTTTTGAGGGCTTTTTAACGGGCCGGGCAGGGCTTTTAGCCCTCTGGGCCGGCGGGCCTCCATCGGCCCACTTGATCCGCGAGTTTTTTGATGAGGCCTATTTGTGGCATGAAAGAAGCCTTCTATAATTAATTGGATGTACTCGTTTAAAATGGTTAAATATTTCATTATTTTAGTGTCCTTTCATACTTTCATATTCGATTGAGAAAAACCGGTCGTATAAGTTTTAACATTTGAGGTGACAATAACTAAATGGACCGCATGTCCTTTCATGTCCAATTAGTGGTTTTCAAGACTAAATTCTATTCCCTTTATTTTTTTCATTTTGGTTTTTCTCTTTATCAATGGACTTGCAAATAATTCTAAATTTCTCATTCTAGCGTTTGTGGCATGAAAGAAGCCTTCTATAATTAATTGGATGTACTCGTTTAAAATGGTTAAATCTTTCATTATTTTATATTTTCATATTTGATTGAGAAAGACCAGTCGTATAAGTTTTAACATTTGAGGTGACAATAAGTAAATGGACGGCATGTCCTTTCATGTCCAATAAGTGGTTTTCAAGACCAAATTCTATTCCCTTTATTTTTCCTCTTTATCAATGGACTTGCAAATACATAAAAAGTTGCTTCAAACCACCCAATAAAAAAAAAGAAGACAATTACATAAAAGTTGAAGGTATTTGAAAATGGACTTGCAAATACATAAAAAGTTGCTTCAAACCACCCAATAAAAAAAAAGAAGACAATTACATAAAAGTTGAAGGTATTTGAAAATTGAAAATTGACATGAGTAGATAGTGTATGTCATGGTGATGTAGGATTTTAGAAGCTTACATAAACATAAAAGTATTTTCTCAGTTTACCTATTCTAATTTTAGGTCCAACATTATATTAATCCCTGTTATTTGAATTTCATCAACAACATCCATGCAATTCTAATTTTAATTAACCGTGCCGAATTCTCCAAGCTTCATCCAAAATTTCCGACAAGTGATCCAAAAAGTTAAATTCCGGTAGTACCACTTGTGAACATTTTCCCTCCACTCGGCATCTTGCCTCAAAAAACTTACACACTCCCTAACTCTAAAACTCTAATCCATTACGCTCCTCATTACTGTAGACCATGTAAATGAACCCAGATTATCTTTCTCTACCTCCCGAAAATTTCAACATCTAGGTGACCCCAGATTACTCATTACATCCCTCATTACAACTCTGCTTCCAAATTATCTCTTTCAATTTTTTCTTCAACTTCATGAACTTTAGAAATTAACTACAACAAACCATCAATAACTATCCGTAATTCCTTTCAAAAAAAAAAATGTCATAAATATATTTTTGTTCCAAAAATTTCTCAAACTTTTATAAATCAGAGTGGTGTTCACTTGGCCTGATTTCAATGTGTTCCTTTGAATATAATAAACTAGAATTAGATTCATAAATTTTGGGTGGTGCTATTCATGCACCCATTTTCTCTATTCACACACCCCTTCTTTTTTTATATTACTTTAATTCCATTTATTTTTACAAGTTACCCTAACTACCCTCCCTCTTTCTTTTTCTTTTTTGTTTTTGTTTTTTTTTTTTTCTATTTGGGAAGTCAATCATGAATCAAAAATCATTATACAATAAATCAATTTTTTTTTACCTAGGAAAAATAATGCATTCATTAAGTGGAAAGACCTGTGTTATTAGACAAAGAATATGCTTCCCAGGTAATTACGTTCATCCAACTAAATCTAAATTGCAAAGTTTTTCCTTATACAAGTAGGAGGGGTAAGATGCATGCTTTACTCCTTTGTTGTCTCGGGTTTATTGCACCTAGCTTATTAGAGTTTCTTGTCTCTTAAAGATTGACAATAAGCTATTTTCAAACGCAGTCTGCAAATTTGGGACTAGGTACAAAAAAATAATAATAATAATAAATAAAATAAATTGGAGTATAGTTCAAAATGAAATGATGGAACAAGACTTACCTGAGGACCTACACAAATGCAGACACACGCATAATCAATGGTATGAAACTCTTAATATAATGTATTCTAGATAACTGTATTGAAAGAACACTCACCCACAAATAAAAGTTCAACATTAGGCTGAAAAAAAAAAAAAAAAAAACTAGACTTTGTAACATTATTTTCAGTATGTAACAATTAGATTATATGCAATAACATCTCAAATGTTGCAAAGTAGCATAGTACATTGATCAGCATGGAATCAAAGCATCTTATAGTGAACTAGCCAAAAAATCCACAACCGTTTATACACAATGATGAGTATGTAATTGCTAATCTCACAATAAAAAATAATAAAAATGTATTATGCAAGGCCAGAATAGCAAAAATACGATTGAACATAGTCAACAATGTTAGTCCTCACCTGCGGGAAAATAAGGAATCACAAAAAGTTTTGAAGTCCTCGTATGTGGGAAAATAAAGGTTTAGGATTTAGGGATGATTGACTTGCCAAACAGAAAAAAAAAAAAAATCAGAATTGCAAGGGAGGGTAGTTAGGGTAATTTGTAAAAATAAATTGAATTAAAATAATAGAAAAATAAAGGGGGTGTGTGAATAGAGAAAATGGGTGTGTGAATAGCACCACCCTAAATTTTAAGCATGTCAATTTCATTCATTCATATTAAATTCAAGGGAGGTGACCACAAAATTAATGACCACTAAATGAACACCCTTGATAAAAATCAGACTTTACATTAAAAAAAATCCACATGTGCTGTCATTTGAGGAAGAAATACCGAATTACCGATTGTAAGAAGGGTTCTTGACTCGATGCCCAAATTTGGGCCAATATACTCCCACTTACTCTACTAAGAGTAAAAAACTCTCATTTACCCAATTTAACATTTAATGACAGTTTTGCCTTATTCATTAAACTGAAACATGTAGATCTCTCTCTCTCTCTCTCTCTCTCTCTCTCTCTCTCTCTCTCTTCCTTCCTTCCCCGACCGAGTCGACTCAGAGTCTCACAACCAGTAGACACCAACCACCCCGTCAGCCTTGACGATCCCGAGTTCACCACCATCTCCGCCGGACGAGGACTAGACGGCGATTGACGAGGCGGTTGGGGATGGAAATCTCGTAGCCGGAGTTGGTGGCAGAGTTCGGCGTTGGGGATCGGATAGCGATGAAGGAGGAGAAGCTTCTGTTCACGTTCCAGACGATCGTAAACCTTCCAGTCATCTTTGACTCTGAGCTCTTGAAGGACAGAAGTCCAGGTCGAGTTGCGCCGGCTGATGGCGTGGCGTCACGACACTATTTTTCTTCTCCACTTCAAGCCTTTCCGATAATCCACGACGGCCTCGCCATTCCTTCACTCATAGAGCTTTCGATTTTTCTCTTTTCAGGTCTTCCGGCCGCCTTGATTTTGGCGCCAAGATCCAATTGCTACGTCTTCGATAACTCTAGCCGCCTCGTCAATTTTGTATCCTCTAAGAAACAATTGGTTTTGCATGTGAATTGCTCAATAACCATGCTTAATATATAGTTAGTACTGCTTCAAGTTTGGGATTTGATTTTGTTTCAAGTTTGGGAGGTGAATTCGCTGGCTCAGATAGTCGAGAATCTGGTGAGAAGTAACAGCAAGTCACCGTCGGCGTGCCCCAAGTAATTGTTTGTTTATTTTTAATATTATGATAGGAGTAATATGATGATGATTATACATAGTCTATTATGTTTCATTGAACATCATTGTCTGAGGAAGTTGTCCGAGTTCGGTCTATGTTTGCCGTTGGAGGATACGACGTCGTTTTCTATATGATGAAACAGCCACAACAAGTTTCGTTATTGTAATATAGTAGCAGTACCTTGGTTATTTATTCCATCTTCTTTTGTTTTAATTTCTATAGTTTTGAATCGTTTTTTTGGGTGGTAGTACTACAACACAAATGTTCAGGAATCCTTTTTGAGGGGCAATCAACTTTTTATAGGGGGGGGGGTAATAAACATTTTATTGAGGGAAATAATCATTTTATTGGGGGATGGGGGGATAATCATTCTATTGGGGGGCAATAAACAATTTATTGGGTTTTATTTGGGGGCAATAATATTCTCCGGTGACCTATGAGATCTCCGACGACCTATTTAGGGACATCCGTTGAGGTTTTTGGCAACCCGATGAACGAAGTCCGGCGACCAGTGACCAGAGTCCGGTGAAATCTCCAATGACTTCTCTCTCTTTAAGTGACAAAGAGATGGAGGGCAAAATAGTCTAAAAAATAAACAAAAATAAATAAATAAAATACTTAATTGGGTAATATGGGTAAAAAATATGTAATTTGTTGGGTAAGTGGGCAATCTTATAAGATGTTTGGGTAAGTGAGGTTAGTGTAGTTCAAATTTCAGTAAATGGACATAAGGAAGGAGAAAGGAAGAAACACAATAAATAAAGGGTCCTTGACCCATAGCACCAAAATATACTAAAATGCCCACTTACACCACCAACAAAATTTTGTTCCCACTAACCCCACTTGATAACTAAATGACGATTTTGGGTTCCAAAAAATTAAAAAATTACAGGTCGTCACTCTTATCTCTCTCGCTGACTCTCTCTCATCATCGATCTCTCTCTGCAAGGACGACGTCGACTCTCTCTCTCTGCAAGGACGCCATCGACGACTCCCTCTCATCACCGATCTCTCTCTCTCTCTGCAAGGAAGAAGTCGACGACTATCTCTCTCATCACCGATCTCTTTCTCTGCAAGGACGTCGACGACGACCCGAGGATCCATCTCTCTCTCTCTCTGTGCAAGGACGTTGTCGTCGTCGACGACGAGGATCTTAATTACAAAAGCTCCGAGTCCGATCCGAACCTTCTTCCCCGCACTAATCCCTCCGTCGGCCTTCTTCCCCGTTGTTTTCCAGCACCGACTTCATCGTCGTCATCTTCGGCATCACCGGCGTCGTTGTCTCTTAAGCTGTGATTGATTGAATGATCTACTTTGGACCAGCTCGACCAGATGCAACTACTTTGGAGTCGGAGCTCCGAACACCGGCGAGAAACGCATCCGGCTTTTGACATGGGTGCCTAAATCGTTTTTTTTTTTTTTTTTGTAAAATGAGTGCAGAATTTAATATATTTATTATTATTATTATTATTTTTAGTAAAGTGGGGGCAGAAGACCCAGAAGGAAAGAACAAAGAAAAAAAAATTATCGGGGGGCAATAGACATTTTGAATTGATGTAATCTCCTCGTTTTTTTTTTTAATCGAAGTTTTATTTGTCTAATTTTAAGAAATAAAGGGGTATTAGGGGGCAATAGACGTCTATTGGGGGGCAATACAAGTTTATTCAGAGGGCAATAAACCTCTCTGACCCCATATGAGATCTACAACAACCTCTTTGGAGACTTCCGATGAGGTTTCATAAACCTCTATTGCCCCTCTATTCGGGAGCAATAGACGTCTATTTGGGGTAATAAACTTTTCCGGCAACCTATGAGATCTCGGACGACCTCTTTAGGGATCTCCGGCGAGGTTTTCAGAAAAGTCTGGTGGGCGGCGGCCGATGACATGAATCCAGCGGCCGGTGACCGGAATCTGACGAAAGTTGGCCGGAATCCGGCGACCGGCTCCGTCGAAGTCTCCTATGGTTTCTCTCTCTTCCATTTTGATAGGAGCATTTTAATGTGGTATTTTAATAGTTAATTCCTCACATTTTGCTTAGTTAATTCCTTAACGAATCGATTTTTAACTCAATTTCTATTTTCTTAGGTACATTGGAGTAAATGATGGTGAAATGAGCATTAGGTCCACACTTACCTATAAATGGTGGAGAAAAATGGAAATGTACTAAAATGTCAATTTTACACATTTTCCTACTCCGGCTAGGAGAAACCAAGCCAAGCGAAGAAGAAGAAGGAGCCGGGAATATCATATCCTCCATCGTCCACCTTGAAGGCTTGCTTCCAAGATTCAAGATTTCAACGTTTCAAACATTCCTTCATCCATTTCATCTTCTTTGTCTCTCCATTTCCATTCCATTTTTCTCTCCATTCTCTAGTTGCAAAATTCTGCGTTTTCAAGTAAGAAGAAGAAGAAGAAGAAGGAGCCGGGAATATCATATCCTCCATCGTCCACCTTGAAGGCTTGCTTCCAAGATTCAAGATTTCAACGTTTCAAGCACTCCATCTCCATCTCCAACTCACGGTGTAATTCATTCTTTTTCCTTATTTAATTTCGTAGGAATTTGTTTCTAGTTAACAATAACATTAAGGGCAAAGTTTAAGCCCAATTTCTATGTTGGAATAAAAATTGTGATTTCTTTATGTTGATTTTTATGTTGCTTATGTGAGATTGCTTAATTGATTTTGGATTATGGAAAACTTTTATATGTATGTGTTCTTTGATGGCCAACTTAGGATATATGCATGTAATTGGTGCTAGATTTAAGTAGTAAAGGCTTTGGACAAAAGTCGAAATCAATTAAGGAGGATTGCAAATAGATGGACTTTTTCATACTAGGTTGTGCACTTTGGTTGACATCCTTTCTTTGTTCTTCATGCATTGAATGTGTTCTTGATTAGCTAGTTTTCTAGACTATGATTGCATGTTCAATAGGTTTAATTTAGGTGCTTTCACTTAGATTAAATATTCAAGGAAAGTAAAATATGGGAAATCATTTGCTTCGAATGTTTCACATGGTCAACTTATTTCTCATGACATAGATAATCAACTATAGGAATTGTAATTGGATTTCATTCATATGATTGTAGTTTTGATCTTTGTTTCTTGTGTTCCACCCTTGTATATGTGTTTTTACAATTTCTTTATTTCATTTAATTTTAATTCCAATTCTATAATCTCAAAACCCCCCTTTTTATATTAACTTGTATATATTTTTATTCTTTATTTTATTTTTGTACATAATACTTTTTACTTTATTATTTTAATTCTTTATTTGTTTTTTGACAATGACAGGTGTACCCTCAATCCCCGGAATAGAACGATCCCTATTTGCTTATACTACTAACGATGTTTTCAGGGTTAAATTATGCGCTTGCTTTGAGCGTATCAATTTTTGGCGCCGTTGCCGGGGAATTGAAAAATCACTTGTTTTTGTTTATAATTATTGTATATAAACTGTTTGAAACTTAGTTAATTAATTACTTAGGTTGTTTTTTTTATATTGTTGAACACGAGTTTTAATTGTAAGTTGTAAATTGAATGGAATAGGTGAAGTCGTGTTTATTAATATTGGCCTAAACCCCTTATTGGTACCTAGTTCAGGTCCCTTAAGGTTGAGGGCGGCCTTTATTAACATTCATTGAACTGTCTAACACACTTAGGACCTTTTACATCCTAGTAAGAATATCCTATGTGAGATGGTGTCTAGGAAGGGGACAACGTTCATGACGGGTTTTTGAATCCAGAAGTGCTTATAAATGGGCCTAGCTCATGCCAAAATGGATTTTTCCTCTTGTGTTCGCCCTCCCCTACCTGGCCATTTCAGTAAGGTTGCCCAACGGATGTAGGAGGGACTTTGTGTCTAGGCGACTATACTTGGGCCGCATGTCCACTTGATTTACCGCTTGGAATTAGATTTGATATCAATAATATTTATGACAAAAGAAAATGTAACAAAATGTTGTGATACACTAAGGTAAAAAAAAAAAAAAAAACATTTGTGTAAATATTTTTCATGTTTTTTTTTTACTCACTTGTGTACCTAACTTGTGTCTTGTGTACAAAATACTTGTTAATTATACTTGTAGTTTGTAATTCATAGTTACTTGTTTATATTTTTTTTGTATTTCTTTGTTAATATTAAGTTACTAACTTTATTTAATGTAGGTACCGTCTGGCTGCAAGACGTAAAATACAAGCGCTGCTTGGGAGGCAACCCAATTCAGAATATAATCAGATTTGCTTTCTCTTCCCCTTTTACTCCTCCATTTTCTTTTTGTTTTAGTAGTTATTTTCGTAAATTCCATCACTATATGCTTACTTATTTCATTGCATGCTTTTAATTGATTACATTGAGGATAATGCAATATTTAAGTGTGGGGGAAGGGATTTATATTTTTGTCTTTCATTTTGAATCCTATAAATATTTTTGTCTTTCATTTTGTGTCCTATAAATATTTTTGAGTCCTATATTTTTAATAATAATAAAAATAAATAAAAATAAATAAAAATAAAATAAAAATAAAAATAAAATAAAATGCATTCATTCAGTCTTATTAAATTCAGCTTTTTACAAAAAAAAAAAATAATAATAATAATAAAAAAAATTAAAAAAAAAATAATAATAAAAAAAAAAAAAAAAAAATGCATTCATTCAGTCTTATTAATTTCAGCTATTTACAAAAAAAAAAAAAATAAATAAATAAATAATAATAATAATAATAATAATAATAAAAAAAAAAAAAATAATAATAATAATAATACTCTATACTAAGCCATGTCTGCATCTCTGTAGGAGTTGAGGCTGAGCTCAAGGGAAATGTGAGAGCCACCGCCATAACCGCTACCTCCCTCGGAAGTAGTCTTCATGATGCCCAAGATGTCCTCACCATGCATGGGGAACAATGGAAGGGTTTCAATCTCCTGGTGATCTCCTCCTCGTTGTTGCTGGGATGTTTGTCCTCCTGTTGTGCCAAAAGAGTTGTACTGGTATTAGTGTTGAAGTGTGAGGAAGAATATGAAACAAATTTTAAATCAAGAAATCATTCATTACCAGTAGAATCGGTGGAACCAAAGTTGAGATTAATGGATCTACCATCATCAGTAGAACTAGTGGACCCAAAATTGATGTCAATGGATCCACCAGCTGGCCCAAAATTGATGTCGATGGATCCACCAGCACCAGTAGAACCAGTGGACCCAAAATTGAGATCAATGGATCCACCAGTACCAGGAGAACTAGTTCCCATGGGCACTTGAGCAGCCTGATTGCACCTCTTCATCTGCTTCTCTCGAGCCCTGACATTCTGGAACCAAAAATAAATGTTCTTGCCCTCAACATGTCCATACTGGTTCAGCTGGAGACAGATCTCGTGAATATGCTCTGTAGTTGGGCGCTTAACTCCCTTGTCGTAGTAAAGATCCTTGAGGATCCTTATTTGATCTGGAGTAGGAACCCACCTGGCACGGCTTCGCCAGAAATCTGTGTTGGCACTACTCCCGGCTGCTTGGTTGTTTCCTCCATCCTCGATTTGTTGCTGGGTTTGTAGCTCCATCAGTTGCAGAGTTCGTGGTTCCATGGTGATGGGTTGAGGGGATGTGAAGATCGAAGAGTAAAGTTGTCAAGTGTTTGAAGGAGTTGTTGTTAAAGGGATTAAGGATGATGATGGTGTGTTGGAGATCTGAAAGTTCAGAGGAAAGATGGGATTGAATCAACTAGATGGGAGAGAAGATCAGAAGAGAAGGATTGAATCGAAGAAGAAATATTTTGAGTTTTGAAAGAAGAGGAAAAGCTGAAGAGTTGGGAGAGAGGGGCTGGAACTCAGGAGAGATTTTCGTTCCTTTGGAGTGAACAGTTGCGCCCTCAGAATGCACCTATTTATAGAGCGAGGTGAGCAGATCTCCACCGTTGGATGGACGATTCCTGTGATTCATTCTACGCGATGGATTAAAGTCGCCCTGAAACCCGGAAAAGTTGTTGGCGCGTGGAGAGCGTGTAAGGGGACCGAGGGAATCTCGAGGCGCTGTGGCAGACAGCTGTAGCCGAAAGCAGATTTGACTGCCGTAAATCACGGAAGGGATAAGCCGTGACACAAGTGGGCCGTACTTGGGCCTGTCTCGGATCAAGGCATCACTGTAGCTGTGGGTGGAGGCCTGATGGGCCGAGTTTCAGAAACAGTTTTGGACCTGATGGGCTGAGTTTCAGAAACAGTTTTGGACATGATGGGCCGAGTTTCTGAAACAGTTTTGGATGAGTTGGGCTGGGTTTCTGCAACAGTCTTGGATGTTTTGTGCCGAATTGTTGAAACAGTTGAAACAGTTGGTTTAAATAAAAGGATTGGTATGGATAATAACGTGAGCAGCCGTGCTCGAGTGGTTGAGTGTAAAGTTCGTGTACAAGAGGTCTGAGGTTCGAACCTCGCCTCTCGTTTATTTTTATTATGTTCGTTTATGACATAATAAGTATAAAATTTGTACACATTATATTAAGCACAGCTTGTGCTCCAGTGGTTGGGGACAAAGGTTTCGTGTAGCAGGTTAAGGTTTCGAACCTTGCCTCCCCCGTTTTTTTTTATTATTTATGTCACTCCATCAGAACCCTCCTCCGAAGGCTGAAACCAGCAAGAAGGCTGCCACTCGCCCGCATACCGCTCCTCCAAAGGAGTAAATGGAGGTACAAGTCTAGGCTGAAAGACTTTAAACATTAAGCGCTGCATGGGAGGCAACCCATCTCAACCGTAGCTGTGGAGGAGCCATCAACGCAGATTTGCTCTCTTAAACTCTATCTCCTCTATTACTATTTTCTGATTGTATCTTTGTTATTTGCGTTTTTAGTTTTTGTTTTTAGGTTTTCTTGAGTTAATCATTCCATTCACATGATAATTGTTCATTGCATGCTCTAACTTGTTTAACATTGAGGACAATGTATGATTTAAGTGTGGGGGGAAGGATTAATGCTTGTAGTTAGTTTTTGTCATAAAAAGAAAACAAAACAAAAAAAAAAAAAATCGAAAAATGTCAGAAAAATAAAAAATTTCGTTGCTTTTGTTTTTGTTTTGAGTCTTAGGATGCCTTTCAACTGTCTGGGATGATTCCATATCTCTGAAATCATGACTAAAAGAGGATCACAACATTGAGATGATTTTAAACATGGTATTCTTTGGTTAATTGAGATATATGAAAAATGTGTGCCTTGTAGTGGATATGGATTGCATGACCTTGGTACAGAATATGAGCATGTTAAGATGAGGTGTGATTCATAAAGCCATGTGAGATAATTGAACCATGTCCCTTTTTCTTGGAGTGAAATGAAAAATATATTCTTAATTTCTTGGCGATGTTTTGATGATCTCATTATTCTTTCATCTTGATTGACTGCTTGCCATAGATTAAGTTTAATGGACTAGAGAATGCTAGAATTCGCTCTTGTGCTTGTTGAGACGTGATATCAATACATGGCCCTGATTCTGGAAGGGATAGAGGTTCTCTAGGAATTACCACCATTGCCAAATAAACTTGTGTCCCCATTTGTGCCCGTCGTGGGACCCCCCTAGATAAGCCCCTTTGAGCCTACTTTGAGCCTTTTCGTTCATCACCCTTAAAATCCTTAACCATGAAGCTTAGTATAGTTACAACCCTACCCTTTGTTCTAAGGACTTAGTGGAGCTATCTTTTGAGACATACTACATGGGTTTGGTGCTAAGGATGAAGATTGAGAAGAGGTGAAAGTTCAAGTGTGGGGATAGACTTGTCCATAAAGAAAAAGATATGTTGAAGCCGTGAAAAATGAAAAGAAAAGAGAAAAATTGTGTACGGCTAAAAAGAAAAAGAAAAAAAATATATATATATGTTTATGGACTTTCATCCCCCATACTTAGTGATTTTGGAGTTTGCTTTGAATTGAAGGCCCACTACAGAAAAATTTGGCCTTTGTCCATTTCACTAGAGTTCAAGGGAAGTTTATATTGAAGATTGGGCCCAACATGAAGACATTTGGCCCTCTTATATTACCTCTATGGGGAAGTGACGTTTTTGCAATGCCTTGGTGAAATATTTCGAGATCTATACATTCATATGAGCTCTACTAGGTTTTTAGGACACTTTGATAATCCTTACCTTTCATTTCTTTAAACCTTGAGCCTTAGCCCCATTACAACCTTTGAGAGGACCTTCTTGATCCCTAAGATGGGACAGCCTTTGATGTGGAGATGAGTTACAAGAGTTGAACCTATGGCTTGGGTCCATTCGTGCAAGTAGTTGATATCCTTCATGAGATCTTTTGAAAAAAAAAAAATTATATTCACAAAGTGCTTTTCGTTTCTTATATATGTGAGCTATTTGACTGCCTTAAAATATGTTCTCTCACATATAAATGAGTGATTATAAGCTTTTAAGCATTGCCTTGATCTGAGAGAAGAAAAAGTGGATATACCTTGTGAGGATATGAATCATACTTGTCTGAAGCATGCTAAGCTAAACCCCAATCACCATTATTACAACCAAGTCCTACTTGTGTATGTGTGGATCATATGTTTTAATTAACTCTCGAATGCTTAACATTGATTCTTGGTTGAGTGCTAATCTTGGTGTTGTGAAAGTAAGAGATTTCTGAGACAATATGTTAAAGGGCAATAGAGGTCTTTGTGATGTCAACATCTTGGTCTTTGTCTTTGAATTTACTCTTTTATGTGTGACGTTTTTTTTTTTCTTTGTGTTTTGCTTTGTGTTTTACGTTTTTGGTTTCTTTGAGTCTTTGTGTTTTTGTTTCCATACTTAGTCATTTTTTTCGTTGGTTTCTTTGTTTTGTGTCATAGTCTTTTTGGTTTGTTAGTTTTTGATTTTGCTAAGGGACTAGCAAAAGCTAAGTGTGGGGGAATTTGATAGGAGCATTTTAATGTGGTATTTTAATAGTTAATTCCTCACATTTTGCTTAGTTAATTCCTTAACGAATCGATTTTTAACTCAATTTCTATTTTCTTAGGTACATTGGAGTAAATGATGGTGAAATGAGCATTAGGTCCACACTTACCTATAAATGGTGGAGAAAAATGGAAATGTACTAAAATGTCAATTTTACACATTTTCCTACTCCGGCTAGGAGAAACCAAGCCAAGCGAAGAAGAAGAAGGAGCCGGGAATATCATATCCTCCATCGTCCACCTTGAAGGCTTGCTTCCAAGATTCAAGATTTCAACGTTTCAAACATTCCTTCATCCATTTCATCTTCTTTGTCTCTCCATTTCCATTCCATTTTTCTCTCCATTCTCTAGTTGCAAAATTCTGCGTTTTCAAGTAAGAAGAAGAAGAAGAAGAAGGAGCCGGGAATATCATATCCTCCATCGTCCACCTTGAAGGCTTGCTTCCAAGATTCAAGATTTCAACGTTTCAAGCACTCCATCTCCATCTCCAACTCACGGTGTAATTCATTCTTTTTCCTTATTTAATTTCGTAGGAATTTGTTTCTAGTTAACAATAACATTAAGGGCAAAGTTTAAGCCCAATTTCTATGTTGGAATAAAAATTGTGATTTCTTTATGTTGATTTTTATGTTGCTTATGTGAGATTGCTTAATTGATTTTGGATTATGGAAAACTTTTATATGTATGTGTTCTTTGATGGCCAACTTAGGATATATGCATGTAATTGGTGCTAGATTTAAGTAGTAAAGGCTTTGGACAAAAGTCGAAATCAATTAAGGAGGATTGCAAATAGATGGACTTTTTCATACTAGGTTGTGCACTTTGGTTGACATCCTTTCTTTGTTCTTCATGCATTGAATGTGTTCTTGATTAGCTAGTTTTCTAGACTATGATTGCATGTTCAATAGGTTTAATTTAGGTGCTTTCATTTAGATTAAATATTCAAGGAAAGTAAAATATGGGAAATCATTTGCTTCGAATGTTTCACATGGTCAACTTATTTCTCATGACATAGATAATCAACTATAGGAATTGTAATTGGATTTCATTCATATGATTGTAGTTTTGATCTTTGTTTCTTGTGTTCCACCCTTGTATATGTGTTTTTACAATTTCTTTATTTCATTTAATTTTAATTCCAATTCTATAATCTCAAAACCCCCCTTTTTATATTAACTTGTATATATTTTTATTCTTTATTTTATTTTTGTACATAATACTTTTTACTTTATTATTTTAATTCTTTATTTGTTTTTTGACAATGACAGGTGTACCCTCAATCCCCGGAATAGAACGATCCCTATTTGCTTATACTACTAACGATGTTTTCAGGGTTAAATTATGCGCTTGCTTTGAGCGTATCACATTCTCTCTCTCTCTCTAAATAACAAAGGGGTGAGGGTAAAATGGTATTAAAAAAAATTAAAAAACAAAAAAAAAACCTTAATAGAGTATTATGGAAGATCTCCTTAGAGTGTTTTGTGTAAGAGGAAATTAAAAAAACTTAATGAGGTAAGTGGGAAAAAAAAACCCCTAAAAATGGGTAAATGGACAAAAACCCATAAATAAATGAAAGAAACAAGAGGGGGCAAAAAAAACCAAATGGTAAAATATTAGTGACCATTTTTGGAAATTAAAATTCTTTTAGGCCTTAAACGCACGTTCACACGACCATCCATCACTAATTCGAGAAGCTAATTGCGGTTTTAGCATCAAGATCTTTGCCTTCATGATTTTCTTGTGGTTTTGTGGGGAGTTAAATTAAAGATTACGTTACATTAATCGACACAGTACACACCAACAAAGTGTGAGTAATTTAAGCCTTAAACAACGAAAATTCTTCCACCCACCCAGGTGGGTGGTCACCCCGTGTGCTGTCAAGAGATCTGGCGCTCCTTACGCGACTAGCCAATGTAGGCCATTGGATCGGTCGTTAGTTAATAGACGGAGACACAGTCACGGTTTCAAATAAAAAACTCTTCGATCAATGAGGTAAAAAACCAATGGATGGGTAAATGTAAATCTCTGTTTCTTCTTCCTTGTTTACGAAGAGGTCCTCTTCATTTTTTGGGCGAATCCTCCTCCACGATCGCTACGCTGGCCGCAAGGCCTTCATCGTCAAGGTCGTCGACTGCTGTGCCTCATCTACGAAATCGAGAAGTAGGCGAACAAGAAACAGATTGTGTTTGATTTAGAATATATGGGTTTAATGGGTTTAGGAACTAAATTTCGATCGTATTAATTGATAGGGAAGTCGACATATAATCACCATTGCCGCCTGGAAACCAAACCAAAAATTTCTTGCGCAGCCAAGCAATTTAGCGTTTCACTGGACACTGGTCTTCTGCTTGATGTGAATTTTTATGGTGTGGAAAAATGGAAATCGAGTCACAAACTCACAATTGCTTTGTGCTCTAGACTTTTAAATCTCTTTTTCTTCGGTATTAATAAGCCTCTTCCAAAACCAGATTCAGCTCGAATCACAATGATTCTGAAGCTAATCAAGGCTGTGATCCTCTTCTAAAAGTCAACGGTGAAGCTAGATCGTGTTTGATTTAGAATATGTGGGTTTAGGAATTAAATGGTGGATCGAATTTGATGGGTGAATAGATGGATAATTATAGCTGGAAGAATGTTGAAGAAGGGATTAAAGACTGAAATTGCAGAATCTGGAGAAGGAAGAAGAAGAATCAGCCGTCAGAACGAATTAAAGTTAATAAACCAAAGTCATTAAAGAAAAGTCTTGGTGTTGGTGCGGTGGCTAATGCATGATGCGTTTGGGGTGGCAGCTCAAGTTCGAGCCACCTCATTCCCTTTTTGTTTTCACTTTGTTCTTTATTTTTTATTTCTTTTTTTGTTCAATTGATACTAAACTGAATTTATTATCTAAAAATATGGTTGGCAATTGGATTTTTTTTTTTTCAATTTATAATAAACTGAATTGATTATCTCAAATATGGTGGCAATTAGTGACCTAAAAATCAAATTGAATAAAATTTGAAAAAAAAAAAAATAAGATTTACGATTTACAATTGACCACATAGATTAAGACCCAAATTAAGACGAATATAGTTGAAATTTTGATCATAACCGTTTCTTCATGTCATGAAAACATCCAACGATTGAATTTCATGAATTCTATTTCCTCCACCTTGTTGGTTATGAGATGTATATTTTTCCATATAACTAATAAATAAGTTAGATTACATTAGTAAGCATATAAGGATTTTGTGCGATCCTGCCGCTCCATATAATCAAAATTAGAAATTGATAAATTCGAGGTTATCCATATATTTATAGAGTTTTAATAGGTATCGTGTAAAATTACTAACCCCATCCGCCGTCATTTCAATGTGGAACAAAACGGTCAATCCTTTTTACGCTTATACTTCCCTAAGAGGAGCTTAACCACAAGGAACTAGAATTTCTGAAAATTTTGAATTAGTCTATATAACTCATACCCACGAGAATGTGAGACTTGACAGCTCGAAAAAAGAAGTTGTGGATGAGTGGTTATGTGTATATTAGTTTTATGTGTATTTAGGGTTTACGGTTGACCACAAAGATCAAGACCTAAACGAAAACGAAAATAGTTGAAATTTTAATCATATCCATTTCTTCATGTCATGAAAACATCCAACGGTTGAATTTCATGAATTCTATTTCCTCCACCTTGTTGGATATGAGATGTATATTTTTCCATAAACAAGTTAGACTACATTAGTAGGCATACAAGGATTGTGTGCGATCCATATAATCGAAATCGTAAATTGATAAATTTGAGATTACCCATATATTTATAGCGTCTTAGTAGGTACCGTGTAAAATTATTAACCGCATCTGCCGTTATTTTTCCATAAACAAGTTAGACTACATTAGTAGCCATACAAGGATTTTGTGCGATCCATATAATCGAAATCGTGAATTGATAAATTTGAGATTACCCATATATTTATAGCGTCTTAGTAGGTACCGTGTAAAATTATTAACCGCATCCGCCGTTATTTTTCCATAAACAAGTTAGACTACATTAGTAGCCATACAAGGATTTTGTGCGATCCATATAATCGAAATCGTGAATTGATAAATTTGAGATTACCCATATATTTATAGCGTCTTAGTAGGTACCGTGTAAAATTATTAACCGCATCCGCCGTCATTTCAATATGGAACAAAACGGTCAACCTTTTTTACGCTTATACCTCCCTAAGAGGAGCTGAACCACAAGGAACTAGAATTTCTGCAAATTTTAAATTGGTTTATATAGCTCATACCCACGAGAGTGTGAGACCTGACAGCTTGAAAAAAAAGGGTTGTGGATGAGTGGTTATGTGAATATTTGTTTTATGTGTATTTAGGGTTTACGGTTGACCACAGAGATCAAGATCCAAACGAAAACGAAAATAGTTGAAACTTTGATCATAGCCATTTCTTCATGTCATGAAAATATCCAGCGGTTGAATTTCATAAATTCTATTTCCTCAGCCTTGTTGGTTATGAAAGGTATACTTTTTCATATAACTAATAAACAAGGTAGAATACATTAGTAGACATATAAGGATTTTGTACGATCCATATAATTGAAATTGAAAATTAATAAATTTGAGATTACACCTTAGTGTAAAATTATCAACTTGCGCTATTCAATTACTATATTAATACATTATTCAAATGATTATGACGTCCACTTGAGAAATAACTTAACAGTATATTTTCACAATTTTTTTCCGGTGAATTGGTCTTTTTTTGACATGCAAATGTTCATGTGACTAATGTTAATTATTTACATAAATTTTGAGGTATAACTTACTAAAAAGATTTCAACAAAAAAAATAAATTTGAGAGGACTTGGGAGGCTTGATTTTTTTATTTTTTATTTTTTTTAGGTTTTTCTAATTGGGTGTAGGACTGTCAAGCCCACCCCAAGCCATAAACCGCTGCCGAACTGGAATCCCGAGTGGCCGAGTCTACGTCTTGTTCACCGGACAGTTCCTTTCACTCCCTCTCAGTCTTTCAGACTCTCACCTTCTTTATTCTCTCAGAGATCAAAGTAACCTACTTCCGTCAGTCTCCCTCTTCAATTTCAGGCAATCAATCAATTCAATGCAAGTATGATTTCAATTTAATCAATTCAATTTTGGGCAATTTTAAGGGTTAAGGATTGATATTAAATTCAATTTCGTGGGTTTTGATTTAGCAGTGGATTGAAGATTTCGTGGTCAAATGAACAATGCGGTCGAAATCAATTGCTCTGGAGGTCCAATTTGTATAAGCTGCGCAAGATTTGTCGACTTTAGTTAGACAATGGGTTGCTGCAAAGTTGGAAGCTGCACATACTAATCCTCATTGAAAATATGACTACCAAACAAACAAAAATTACGAGGACTAAGCTTATCATGGAAACAAAAATAATACACAAGGATATCACAAAGTCTATGAAAACAGTAGCACTAGATAAACTGAAAATATGACTACCACAACAACCAAACAAAAACAAAATAAAAACATTTTTGGGTACGGGCTCTCACAATAAATTACTCAAACTGTCATTTCATTAATAGTTAAGACCAAGATATAACCTAGATGTCCTTAGACACATGTTAATGGTATTACCTAAGTTGGACAAATCTTTGCATTCATATCAAGTATTATGTAACCAAAAAAAGAAGAAGAAAAATTTTCATTTACGTACATAAGTAACAAAATAAAAAAGATACAATTGATTGCCTAGTACCATTTACCACAAACAGCATAAATATCTTTTATAAGTTTAACTACCAATACATTGCTTTTAACAGTTTAGGCAGTAGCAAGTTGAGGGGCGAGTCTTTCTCTAGTTGCCATCTCTAATGACTGCTTGAAACCTCTTCCCTTGGGAAGGAATATTCTAGGCATAATATCGTTGCCATTACTGTACACACATACCAACTGAGGATGACATAAAGAATGCAGTTGTCCCATGTTTCTTGCTAGTCTAAAGAGTATCATAGTCCTTCACCAAAAAAGAAAATGGTATTGTAGTCCATAATAAGTAATGGATGCACGAAACAGTAAGTCTAACAATGAGTGTTAAAAGTGAGAGTAAAAAAACACACAAGGACATGAAGAGAACTCATGTTTCTCCCCTCCCACAGCTTAAAATATATATTAATAAGCAAAAAAAAGAAAAAAAAAGAAAAGAAAAAAAAAGAAAGGAGACTCAAATCAGTAACACTAAGCAATTACATACACATTCATCAGATAACCTCGTTATTTCCTTCCGCATAGTGATTGCAATGGATCCATTACTACACGTGGAATCAAAATCATTCAGTAAGCAAATCCAAATAAATTGCTAAACCAATCTCTTTCTTGCAGTGATATATATTGTCCATTCACCTGGTTTGAACCCCTTATATAAATTCCAAAACATCAAGACCTGAAAAAAAAAAAAAGTTAAACCTTCAATTGCAGGACAAACCTTAATCTGCAATCTGCATAAGCATGCCTTATGCCCTTACCTTTGTATTGCTCAAGTCTTCCTCTTTCTGTTTCAGTCATGACAATTGCAAGTGAATGGACCCCTGCAAATACAGACGATGAAAATCATGAAATTAATCCAAATCATTTTCTCCCATTCATAGCAATTGCATACTAAACCAAACAGTATAATGTAAAAGCTTAACCAAACAGTGACATAAGAAGGGAAAGACTAAGCTAAAATGGGTCAGGATTTGTTCAAATTGTTTAGGAATTGAGATCAATTGAAAAAAGAAACCACAGGTGTTTGGGAAACCAAATTTAGTTCAATGGAGAAGAACAAAGGGGTTACCTGGAACCATAATTAGTCAGATACCTGAAAGATTTAAAGAAAACCACAGGAAAAAATCTATTAGGTGGGAAACTCCAAAATCTTTTGAAAACGAAACCTCAAAAGTTTTCTAAAGAACAAATAGTGTGCGAAAAAAATAATACCATATGTATTTAGTTTTGTACGAAAGAAACCTTAGGTAGAGTAATGTCCAAATCAAATCACAGGGGAGTTAATTGAATATCAAAGGAAGAAGATATGATAAACATGTTAAACAGAAAGAAACCTCATGATTCTTCCCTTGCAGTTCTAAATGCAGCAGAACTTGACACACTTGTTGAAATTTCATTAATTCTTAATATTTTTGTGGTGTCACCTCATAAAAGAAAATCTACATCCAAGCAATCCGCAAGCTAATGAAGAACATCTTAACTGAGGAATAGACTGAAATCTCAACCCAAAGCCTATAAGCCATATTCAACCCCAGCAGTTCATAAACTTTCAACAACAAAAACAAAGGAAGAAAACTAAGTTCTATGAAGTTCAGAAACAAAGCAAACCAAAATTTCAAAATTGAAGCAGCTAAGAAGTTAGAACCCAAGAGACTATCCATACATTGGCCAATCAATTCTTAGTTAAGATAGCCAACAAAAGTGTTAATGTCTAAAAGTTCGGCGGTAGCTGAACCTTTGTTAACGCTGATCCGGCGGGCGGATCGATACTTGTGACGTTCTCAAAGTCTCCGCTACCTGTCAAGTAAAATACAAAGGGCGTCAGAGGGAGACCGCGTTGGACGGTCTTCAACTCTCCGATGTCTAAGTTAGTCAATGTATTTATGTTGACAAAGTAACAGTAGGTAAGTATTGAATGCGTAATTAATGAGGAGAGAGGAGAGAACATTTTATAGGTGAGGAAGAGGTTGATCTTCTCTTTGTTTTCGATGTGGGACTGATGTGCTTCAGTCCCCAGCTCTGGGAGCTTCTGATGCTACCTTGGCGCGGCGCGTGGCGGCGCGTTGGCGGTGATCTGGGGGTGATCCGCCGCCGAGATTGTAGCCCGCCTGGCGGTGTGTTTGCATGTCATTCCCTTGGTTGGAATTAGTACCTTTGGCGGTCGAACGAGCGTGGCCCATTATAGCTAATTATGCTTGCAAATGTACATGTATGTACAAAAAGCTAATACGGTATGGAGTACTATGTGAAGAATTGAAGAAATTAAAACAAAGATGCGAGGACAGTGATGATCGTGTACTATGTAAACAACATGAAATTAAATCGTTCTTTGAAAGAAAACCATATGAAACAAGCACAAAAATCAATTAGCAAGGAAACCCAAATCAAAGGAAAAAGATAACACACAATTACCGGATAACAATTCCGGGACCGTGCCTACTTCAAGAAGGAGGGGAATCTGCAGAAGGCACCGATGCTGAGGTTTAATCAGCCTGATTCGATCTCTCCTTCCCAATATTCTGTGTCTCCTCTTCTCGTTTGGGTATTCATAATAGTTGCTTTCTCCTTCCCAATATTTTGTGGAGACCCAACCATTCTATGCGGCTGCTGAGAAAAATTAGAGTGTATTTCTTTTTTGGTTTTAGGTTATTTCCACTGTATATCACGTGCAAGGCATGTGAGTGTAGTAAAACAAGTTTTACTGACCTAGACGTTTTTTTGGCCTAAAGGATCCTAACAGCGCGTGTATTGCACGCACCGTTGAAGAACCCAGGTGAGCACCCACCTAGGTGGGTGGAAGAAGCACGCATCAATGTTTTTAGTGCTTCGACCAAAAAAAAAAAAAAAACTCTCACTTTGTCGTCAAACCCATTTCGCTCCTGTCAAATTAAGACACCTTTCTCTTTCCATCTCCTTCTTCTGCCTCAATCAAACACCACCACCGTTTTGAATGCTTAACATGATTTACAGACTGAAACTAATAACTCTGATGCTGATCTTAGACCAAGAAAAACCAAACCCAGTTACAAAAGATGCCTTCGTAGGCCTTTTCACCATTAATACTCTCACCTTTCCTCTCTTTTGAGACCCCACTTCCCTGTCCAAGTCCAAAGCTCCCATCTTTTTAAACACCCCTTTTGCCTTTGGACCATTTCTCTCTCAAGCACGCCCTTTGAAGAATTATTAAGCTTCCATTATATGACCAAAGTGGGTTTTACTAGTTCCACAGTGCACAAAGAATGACCCACTTGGAGTTCTTCAAGAAAATCAAGCGCTTCAATCCTCTAGAGCCTTCTCTGGGCATTCTTGGCTTCTTCTTGGTCACTGTTTTACTCATTGGGTGCTTCTCCTACTTGGACTACCGCACAGTTGTCCATGGGATTCGCTCTCATCTTTTGCATGGTTCATCTCCTGGTGGGAAAGCACGGTCAGGATTTCTTGATCAGGGGAATGAAAGTTGTGATGTGTTTGATGGGAATTGGGTTTGGGATGAGAGCTATCCTCTGTATCAGTCCCAGAATTGCTCATTTTTAGATGGAGGGTTTAGGTGTACTGAGAATGGAAGGCCTGATAGCTTCTATACCAAATGGCGCTGGCAACCCAAAGATTGCAACTTGCCCAGGTTTTTGTACCATTATCTCTCTTTAGTTTGTGGTTTTACTTTTTGAAGTTGCCCAGAATTTCATTCCTTGAAGTTTTGAATGTCATATCTCTGTTGCTTTGGATTAGTATAGGTGAAAGGTTTTGTCGTAATGATAGAGTAATAGGCAGGAGTTAAATTTATGTTTAGGATTTTTGATATAATGGTCATGTTTATGTGTATAAAGTTTGCATCTTTATGGAAGTAGATTTTTTTTCCCTGTTAAGTTTGGCCTGATTTCCTGGATTCTGTTTCTCGTTTCATGTTTGCCTTCTCTTTATTGTTGTCATTGTCATTTTCTGTTCCAACAAATTTGAATTATGGACATTGTACAAGTTGATTGATATGTCCCCTTTGATGATTAGCTGCACCCGTGAACCTTTTGGGTTTGGTATTTTTTGAAATTGGAGGTTTGGGTTTTCTTTCTCTGTTTATAATTGATTATCATTTGCTTGTTTTCAGTCCAAACAGATGGTAGCCACTTATATACTTATATACAGTTAACATTGTGATCAAGTGTACCTGTAGGTTTAGCTTCAATTATACTGCAATAATGGTTATAACTATGATCAACCTCGTGTCTCCTTCTAGCTTAGGGGCATTAGTTACTGACGTACTTTGAGTTCTGTTCTAACCAGGTAGTTTGGTCTTATTGGGTTTCTGTCTTCTCTTGAGAACAGATTTGATGCAGGGATGATGTTGGAAAAGCTTCGAAACCGACGTCTTGTATTTGCTGGTGACTCGATTGGAAGGAACCAGTGGGAGTCTCTTCTCTGCATGCTCTCTTTTGTAATTCCTAACAAGACTTCAATCTATGAGGTGAATGGGAGGCCAATCACGAAGCACTCAGGGTTTTTGGTCTTTAAGTTTGAGGACTTCAACTGCACAGTGGAATACTACAGGTCACCTTTTCTAGTCTTTCAGGGCCATCCCCCGGCTGGCGCCCCTGAGGAGGTGAAGTTGGCTTTAAAAGTGGATAAAATGGACTGGATTTCCCGCCACTGGAGGGATGCAGATGTGCTGGTTTTGAATGCTGGGCACTGGTGGAATTATGGGAAGACCATAAGAGAGTAAGTTAGATTTATGTTCTGATTACTTTCTAGATCTTTTTGCTATTTTCATTACATTTCTTAAAGATACATATGCAAGCTCTCCACTTAAAGTCAAGTAGAAGGATATTTAGCAAAGAACATTGTACTTTAGAGGTATTTCAATTGAATGGTTGAGTAAGGATCAAAGTTTTCATGTGGAAAGAAATATATGCCTTTAATGAATAGGATGTTTGATCTTTTGAAGTGCATTATTTGTTAGGGGTTGCTACTTTCAAGAAGGGGAGGAGATAAAGATGAATATGACTGTTAAAACTGCATACCAGAGATCAATGGAAACTTTGCTTGATTGGATTGATAGTGAAGTCAACATAAGCAAGACTTATGTACTTTTTCGAACTTATGCTCCTGTGCATTTCAGGTTTGCTCTATCATTTAAGTTGCTTAGTCTCATTGGTAGATTATTATTTGCTTCTTTGTCGCATCAAATTTCAGTTTGAATTGTTCTTCAGATGTTAGTGTTTTCTTTAAGCTTCAGGCTTTAGCACGGTATACATACTGAGCACTAATAAATAGGCTGTTTATGTATCAGTGGTGGTGATTGGAATGCTGGCGGTGGTTGTCACTTGGAAACTCTACCTGGATTAGGCCCATTGCCTGTTTTATCCGACAGTGTTTACAAGACTATCTTTGATGTGTTATCTGAGCGGTCAAATGAGTCGCATGTAAGAAAATTCGATTTTCTGAATGTAACAAACATGTCTCTATGGAGAAAAGATGGCCACGCATCTCTGTACTATCTAGGGCCTAATGGAGCAGCCCCTATCAACCATCAAGACTGCAGCCACTGGTGCCTACCTGGTGTCCCTGATGCATGGAACGAACTTCTGTATGCCCTTTTCCTAAAACAGGAATCCATTCGCTCAGGAAATTCAACCAAATCTTCTCAGCTTCCGTTGTGAAAGGGATTAAAACTTCCTCAGTTGACCAGCATAATGATCATAAAAGGACTTAACTGCAAAGAAGGATCAAAAGAGTGGACCATTTTGTTCTGCTTTTACACTAACCGGAAAAGTTCTGGCATGCAAAGCTGAGAGTTAGGTTTCGCTTGAGCACTAGCTGGAGTTTGCTTAACACGCGGAAAGTTAGAATGACAGATTGCGTCCGAATGATGATGACACTTGGCTAGGCTAATGGGTGAAGCAGAGATGTATTAATTGGGGACAATCCAAACATCTCCTTGAAGGCTTTATACGGTAACTATAGCAAATTTATTGTTACCAGACTCAAAGTTGATTTATGGAGCATGTCATACTTTTGTAGGGATGTGAAGTAGTGATGAGGCAAGTTTGATAGCACTTGCATACACCTGGTTTTAGTGTTCTCACATGATGTAATTACACAAAAGAAAATGATGAAAAGGTTTATTTTCCATATAACAGCTTGAATTGTATTACCTAGATGTACTATCAGTTTCGTGACTGGATGGAAATGGCATTAGTTATACAGACGAGCCAAAGAATGCACAATTTTACTGTGAGACTCTAGTGTTAAGATGAGCCATACATGATATATCTCATATTTCTTTTTCTGTTCATATGTTGTTTTCTGAGGCAGCATCAAATTCTTGGTTATTGAACAGTTTCTATTCAAGACTGGGAAATGGAAACTCGGATTGAGATGTGTGAACAACTGAACATAGATGTTATAAATTGAAACAAGGATTTGATTTCCTTGGTAGCAGCAAAGCAGAAATATCGTGCCTTTTCTTCTTTTTAAACCAACTTGTCTCTTTCTCATTTCTGATTTCTTCATGGAATAGATGACCGATCAGACTAACACAGGAAAGAAAGTATTCAATTTTCAAACAAGGATCTATTAGTACATTGAAATTGGACAACGCATTAAGCACTCACTAGCTAGTGGAAATCAAACTCAATAATGAATAGCAATCTAATCTTTCGGGACTTTGACTCTTCCATTCGTCCAGTGATTTACTCGGTGAATGGGTATTGCTCATACCTGATTGAACAATCACCAAGTACAGCACGGCCCCCTATATTGCTCTGACAAGTACCTAACATGTCGGTTTTCGCAATACCGAGACAAGTAGTGCAGTCGGAGCTTGTCACGTTCGGGTTGCAAGAAGCATGGCCGTAAGCAAAAGCATTAGGGTATGGAGATATGTCATAGTAATCATAGTTCTTGTGTGCTGCTGTTGCAGTCTCCAGTTCCTGAAGAACATATGCAAGGCTTATAGCAAATGGATCACCAGAAGTATACACACCTTGGTTGCACAGAACACTTGTTATATTCGTATCCGGAACGCCTCTGATCACAGTGCAGAACCCTAAGAATGAGATTATAGTTGCTGCAACTTTGAGATGAAGAAGAAGAACACCCATTTTCTCTGTTCAGAATTGGAGCTTTGGACTTTTATCGATCACTACAATCATGTGTTTCTCCGTCGACATATCACTAGAAGTCTAGAATTGTGACGATTTTTGTCTTACTCGATTGGTATTATCTTAGGACGGTCCTATTCCTTTCGAGTGTTTTGATTCTCTACAGCAAACTTGTCCCTAAATCCATGAAAATGACTTCAATTTTATCAATTACTGTGTGCCAGTGCATGTTGGAGCTGTGACCGAGGTTTAAAATATTTGAACCTACGATATAATTTTTTTTTTACGGACCGATATTTTCTTTTCTCAACAAATGCTCTTCATTATGGTTGATATAATTAAGGATATCAACAATTTTGAGTATGACCGATAAATAGATCGTCACTCGTCAGCAGAGGCTCCTATATTAAGATAAAAATAAAAACTAAACCATTTTTACGGATGAATTCTTTGTTCTTTTTTTTTTTAAAATAATTATGAATTTTCTTAAAACGCATGTCAAGATGGTCATTACATACCCTTATGCTGCCTTCTATAGACAGATCAAGAAGTTGTGGTGAAAACCACTATAGTACATAGGAATAGACCAACTATATTCGAATTGAGCGCTCATTTATTATAAACAAGCATATATGACATAATAAACAGACAAAGTAAAAAACTTAAATAAAATCCAGCCCTAAAAGGTTAACCCACTTCCTATGAAGCCCAAAGGCCTATCATGCCCAAAGAGAGCAAGCTAGCCCAATAGGCAAGCTTGACTGCAGCCTTGACCCAACGTCATCGAGACCACATCGTGATGCACTTCCACCGAAAAGCCAACTTCCAGTAGGGCCCCTAAACCGCGACACCAATCGCCAAGGGCAGCCTCAGTTTGAGGTTGATAGATCTTGTTCCAGCCTTCCTCGAAAAACCCCGAGATGTCTCTTGATCAGGTATAGCCGTACTTAGAAGACATCCAAATTCCTCTTGTGTTTCCTTGGCCTGCAGCAAGCAGTTGTGTCGGAACCCGCACCACTGGGCTCTATCCCCCGTTTGCCAATTTGTGGCAGCCAAGAAGTGTTACAATATTACTTTGTGACGGCCAATTAAGACCGTCGCTGAGACCATCATGAATCAGTCAAGCGTTGAGATAGACCATTGACGGCCGGAAGTAGAGATCCAAACCTCAAGGGGATAGGGTTGAGGGAGAACGGCACTGCTTTCATGAGTCGCGTGAAAAGATACTTAACTTTTTATTTATCGTCACTGACGAATTATTCTTTGACAATTTAACATACAATTATTCGTTGGCTTCCTCTCATCTCCATAACGCTCTCCCCGAGCTCTCCTAGGGTGAATGCAAGTGACAACCCTACGGCTTTTCTCGGCTCTTCGATCAACTGTCTCACAATCGGCGATGGCTAATCACAAAAATACCAAAACAAAGATTACTGCTTGGTCATAAATTTTGTTTGAAGCAGCTTAAGTGAGCGCAAAATTGAAGCCTAAAGAGGTACGATATGTGATATACCTGTCTAGGAAACTGAAGACAGGCTTTGAGGGAAAGGACAGTGGTAGCTAGGTCGATCTCGAAGAAGCTCCAACCTGTAGATATTTATTCCATGGTAGTGAAGACCAATTTATGTCATGGTTCCCACTTAGCAAAATTTGCCTGTCATATACAGTAATATACATCAACAAGACTAATATAATTAAGCATCAATACCCTTCACGTAATAGAGTACATTACAAAAAGGTAATCCTTCAAATGCTTATGTTTCGAGTAAATATTATTGAAGCTTCATGTTCAAGATGATAGGATATATCAACAATGTATACTCTAGAAGATGAGAGGTGTGATAAACATCATTGGCAAATGGTCCTGCAATTGATCAATAATATTTTGATATTTGGGATCTTAATTAGTCAAATTTCAAACTTGCATTTTTACAGGAATTCGTCTAACGAATAGAATACTTTAGATTGATAACATTTTGACAACATATAGAACATATGTCGTATTTCATGTTCATCACATGTTCTTGAGTGACAAGATCATGGATGATATACCAGCTACTCATCCTTAGACTTCTAGTGCAACACCAGTTTGCAACTACTGGAATTGGAAGTGGACTGTACGGGCAGGTTACTCTTCCCTGTCTAATGTGAAGTAAGGTTCCAAGCATTCTGTATAGATTCGATGAACAAGAAGATAAATTAGATATTTTTATATATACCAATGGAATTAATGAACCCATGCACTTAGCTTCAATAGGGTTTGCAAGGTCTTGAAATTTACTGGCTATAGAGTCGTGAAGTTCATCACCAGCCCATGGGGGGAAGACCAGAAAGCTTATGAAGACGAAAACGAGGACACCAGTAACGACAGTTGAAAGTGGATCACCAGCTAAATCCAAAACCTCCTGGGTACGTAAACCCGAAACAATATATCACTAAATTGAAGGTCAGGATGAATATCATTGCCGCATAGTCGTATCTCTTCTGGATCATCGGCTGCAATTAAGTGTATGCATGTACCAGCAGCACCTGAAAACCATGTAATATATATACTAATTAATTATAAATCGATTAGTTTAAACTTGTACAAATGGGCTATATTAGGAAGCTAACCGATTATGAAACTACAGCGCTTCCTGTCTGGACAGATATTTTACTGATGATAAAGACTGACGAAATAATGATTATGGTGCTGGCCTTTCCCATGCCACCAATTTTTTATCTCTAAAATTGCAGCTGTGCATCCAAGTCCACCTCCTAATAAAATTCCCAACACTCGATTTAAACCCTTGCTAAGTGTAGCACCTGAAAGATTATTAACGTAAGTTGCACCAACTCATATTAAAGTACGTACAGAATCAAATTAAGTTTAAACACGACAAATTTAAAAACCATGAAATATACCTGCAAAGAACTCTTAACATTATGACGATAGTCATTATAGCCCACATGACAGTTTCTTCGACTTGCTCATGGAGAGAGTCGAAGAGATAAAAGTGAAACCGAAACCAAAGCAAGTCCGACCTTGAAGCCGTTAATCAGCTCTCTCAGATCCTGCTTGTTTTTCTTCACTACACTGACTCTCTGAGATAGGAAACAATATTGGAAAAAAAACATAGAAAACTTGCAGTTGCTTGTCTTTTCTTTCTCTTTTTTAGTTTTGGGAGGAGGAAGAGGACGATCTCCATCTGGAATACACTAGCAACCGACGCACACGCAATGCGTATGCAACTTAAAATAGACATCCTTTGATACATATGGTAGAATAATACATATGATAGAATCACTACTACAAAATGGGCTATAGGACACCAATTTTGGGCACTATTCTGAATTGGTGTGTATGTTGAATAGTTTTGCACCGTGTAATTTGATCGGTGAGTTGATATGGAGATGCCACCAACATTCGGTGGCCCAATGCTCATATTTGATTAAATTATTCATAATTGGTACGCTGGGGATTGGTTGGTTACAAATATTTACGGATTTTGCCCCCGAATTACATCTCTTGTTCAGCAAAAGCATGGGTCTTCGTCTTTGGTCAGATGAAAAGAATGGGTGATGGCAGGAAAACCAAAATTTGTTCCAAAATTATACTTTGTTTATTGTATTTGAAAGTTGAAACCCACCCAATATCGATCACAATACGCACTCTGGATCACTTTACCAAAATATGACCTAGCTCTCTTGAAACGAGATTGACTTAGAGACGTCGTCCATGTTTGGCCTCGCTCACCTTGTATCGCTTCATCTTCTCATAGATCTGGCCTTCAAGGAGAAGATCAAGGAATTCAGGATCCGATGCTCTCTGCCGGGGGTTTCGACAACGATCGATCATCAGATGATGTTGGGGCTTCGATTCGGTGGATTCAACACCCTTCTTTGGCTTCTAGTTGGCTGGATTGTGCAGGACGCCCCACACACTCCGCCTTAAACAATTTCTTATCTCAAGACTATGTGAGAATTCACCTTTTCTTTTTTATTCTTTTAGCTAGCTTCTTCGAATTTCTCCACAAGTCTCATTTATCAATGCTCAAGTATGTGTCTCGATCTAGGAATGATTTATGCATGTTTGATTATTCTATGCTTCTGTATGTTTCATGCTATCTAATTTACTCTGTTGACCCCATGTCATGAATATCACTAGCATCAGCATATGCATTATCTAAAGCCGATGGGAGGATAAGGGAAAACTTGAAAGTAACTTTGCTTTCCCAGGTTGTCAATTATAAAATGTTTCTCGTTTGGATATTGGAGTTCAGTGGTACGTTGTAATAATTTGTTTATTATGCTGGCTGCAACTAGTGGAGGAACCAATCAAGGAGAAGATAAGCAATTGCCTTGTTTTGAAGGTGGTACTCCCCCCATTTAGTTCTTTTGCAGAGAATCAAGGCTTTTTTATATGCTCAGCTTGCGGTATTTTGTTCTTTCCTAGAGAGTCAAGGCTTTTTTAGCTGCACAGCTTGATGTTAATGTCTATCATTTTATTGTTTTATAATTTTTGCATTGCTAGTTATACTAATTAGGACATTCGTCAACCTACCTTATGTTTTTGCAGGGGAATCAGATTATCAAATTGGGTCATATATGTAATTGAAAGTGTTAAAAGTGTTGTAGCTGGAGTGTCATGGCAAGCCACTGAAGGTACATAAGCCATAAATAATCTATTGCAAACATTTGGTTTATCTCTTGCTTTGAGTAGTGAAACTGACTACTTTCACTTTTGTACTGGTAAGGGCTCTATTCTCCATTATGAGAATTCAGATCATTTTCTCATGGTAAAGCGTTTAAGTTTGATCGCCTAGTTTAAGCACATTACTTAATATGTGTTTCCGTTTTGTAGGTCCATTACAGATTTTTGGATTACTTCAGCAAATTTCATTGGTAGAAATATTGTGTATGTTTAAATGGACCAGTACTTTACAAATCCTCCCTACCTGATATTGTGGGTAAGAGATATCTCTTGTGCCTATAATGTTGGATGGCTCTTTTGTATTGTCCTGGTCTCTGAGTTTCTTCTCTCTCTGAAGCTGAAGTACCAGATAATGGAGGGGATGATGTACTGCTAATTAAGTGAAGAGTTTATTAGAAATTGTGTAGACATGTTCTCTGTTCCATCAAAAGGGTGTGAGACAAACTTACGAGTTTGTTCCTTATAATTGATCCACTAAAAGAGAACGTCAACCTTGGCCGAAGTGTCAATAGAGGTATGCCTCTGTTCTCTCTCTCTCTCTATTGTTGTCATGGAATTTTACTGGAGTACTATAACTACTAGCTGCTCATTCAGTCTGTGTGCTGTCACATGGTAATGATTCATGTGTTTTCTGCAGGTAGCTTGTATCAAAAATGTAGTGCTTATAAATATGGAGCTCGCAAGCTAGGCTGGATTCTCTTGTTACCAGTAGAGAGAATATCAGATGAACTTAACAAGTTTTTTGCCACACTTTGGATAGGCATGAAAGTAAATGCCAGACTACTGTGCAAAATAATGCCTTCTTGGAGCTTGGTGAAGATTTGGAGTTGATACCAGTAAATGAAACATCAACTATGTCTCTTTGTGGTAGGTTTAAGCTTTGTAAGTTGCAATAAGTTTCTTTATTTTCGGATAAGCTAGTGCAATAAGTTGTATTTACGTATCTG